>NC_057803.1:389392475-389624477 GCF_018294505.1 Triticum aestivum | reverse complement strand
GAACGGGCAAACGGCGGCGACGGCGCGTGCTCGCGCGGGCCCGATCCGGGTCCCGCGGGCCGCGCGGTGGAGGCGGCGACTGAGGCCAGGTGGCGGCCTGGGAGTGGCTGGCCGCGGCGGCGGGATCCTGTTCGGCCCCGGGACGGACATGTCCGGCGGGCGAGAGGGAATTTTTAGGGTTTCAACCGCGAGATTTTTAGGGGAGATGACATATTTATAGGTAGGGGGAGGTAGGAGACTCCAAATGAGGTGCGGTTTTCGGCCCCGCGATCGTGATCGAACGACCGAGATGATGGAGGAGGTTTAGGTGGGTTTTGGGCCAAATTGGAAGGGTGTTGGGCTGAAACACACACAAGGCCTTTTCGGTCCCTCGGTTAACCGTTGGAGTATCAAACGAAGTCCAAATGGTACGAAACTTGACAGGCGGTCTACCGGTAGTAAACCAAGGCCGCATGACATGTCTCGGTCCAATCCGGAAATGTTTAACACCCGCACATGAAAAGAAGTAGAAAGGGACACCGGGTGACATAGAAGCGCCGGATTGCAAAATGGACAACGGGGAAAATGCTCGGATGCATGAGACGAACATGTATGCAAATGAAATGCGCATGATGACATGATATGCAATGCATGACACGCAAGCAATGACAATGCAACAACAATGAATAACTGGAGGACACCTGGCACATCGGTCTCGGGGCACTACAATGCGGCATGTATGCACAACTAACAATAGATGTTGCAGGTGGCCCCGGAGTGAATCTGGAGGCCGTGGAGGCGGATACGGCACGTGATGATCGACAGCAAAATGCTGGCGAGCGCGTGCTGACGCGAGTCAGGCAGGAGAAAAATGATCTCCAAGACGCCAATATCCGGCTGGGCGTGGAACTGAAGGATGTCCGAGCCCGGCTTGCGGACTCCGTGAAGGAGAATAAAAGGCATCGGCGCGGCATTTTTAGTATGTGCTTGAACGAACTTTTTAAAGGAGTTCAGCGAAGAAGCCTGCTGACGGGTCATCCCGCGGAGGAGATGCCCGGGTATTCGGGTGATCTTCTACCAGAGGTCTCACAACTGCACAAACAAGTTCGGTAGGTGATACAGAGTATTGCTCAAGCCTTGTGGCCATCCGCGCCCCCGCCAGGAGGCATGGGGGAGCTTATAGAGAAGCTCAAGGGAGCGTAGCGGCGCTTCCGATTATGGAAGATATCAGCCTGCTGACAGGGTGCAAGGGATGTCTGGGCTATGGTATAGACACGATATACTAAGGCTGACCCAAACCACATGGCCGAGGTCGGACCTGTGGGGCCCGATGGGAAAGAGATCCCGTCAGTTTAATGTATGATCAAGCCGAATTAGCCGCAAAGTATTCCCAATAGGATTGGTGGCTAAACAACCTGTTGGATGGCATAGAAGAAGAATTTAATCAGTCTTAGTGACTGTGTGCTTCAAGTGACATATGTAAAGTCCCTAGCCGGATTGTAAATCATTTTTCATGGCGGACCTTTTCACTTCGACCTCTGGACCCGATAGTCTGGAGTGTATCCAAATACCCACTCAGTTATATAAAAACCAGGGTATGCATGGAAACCATGCATAGGGGTACCCACCTAGCTATGTTATATTACATGGATAGTAAGAAACATCTTCCAGGGAGAATAGTTCCGTTAAGGGTTCCTTTCCCTGGGTACGCATGCCCTAATCTGCCCGAACTACGAGACGCAGGCTAAAAACATCTGGGGTGTGTAGTAATTTAAATGAATGTCATCTTTTATTCACCGACCGAATATTCCCTTAAGAACGCTAGCTTTCATCTTCACCCAGTCTGAGGTACACATTCGGCTGACCTGGCAGTAACAATCACAGAGGTGCTCCCCTTATGCTCTAGCCGAATTAACGGGAACGTAGGGCATAAATACAAGAGCCAGGCAGCCCAGTTTGGCCAAAACATGCGGAAGAATAACACATGTGCGGGGCATAAAGCCCGGAGGGGTAATTAAATTGAGCTTCTATATGAGAAGCCCCCAGGTATATTGAGCGCGGTTAGCGCGTCAAGATTGTGTAACCAAGACACAAGTGTAGCCTTTGGGGCCTCAAAAAGAGAAAAAAGAGAAAGAAAGAGAGAAAAAACAGATGTGTAAAAAATTGATGGAGGTGAGGATACGAACATAGAGTTCGGTGCTAGGCGTAGAATCTTCGTAGTCTGGCTGCGTTCCATGGGTTTGGCTCGAGTCCATTATCCGATGCATCCCGCAGACGGTACGCTCCACTGTTCACAACCTGGTCGATAATGAAGGGACCTTCCCATTTGGGCTTGAGCTTGTTCTTTTTCTTCCCTGGTAGGCGTAGAACTAGTTCGCCAACGTTATATGTTTTGGCCCGCACTTCTCTGCTTTGATACCTTCGATCTTGTTGCTGATAGAATGCGGAACGGGCTTTTGCCACGTCGCGCGCCTCCTCTAGGGCATCCAAACTGTCCCATCGATCGAGCTCGGCCTCTCTTTCTTCGTACATGCGCACTCGAGGTGAGTCATGAATTATGTCGCAAGGCAGCACCGCCTCAGCGCCGTACACCATAAAAAGGTGTGTATCCGGTGGTGCGCTTCAGCATGGTCCGCAGCCCCCAAAGTACGGAGTCGAGCTCCTCTACACAATGAGTGTCTGATTCCTTTAAAGATCGGACTAATCTGGGTTTAATACCACTCATGATAAGATCATTCGCTCGTTCGACTTGACCGTTAGTTTGTGGATGATAGACAGAAGCATAATTGAGCTTGATGCCCATGTTGCTACACCAAAGTTTCACCTTGTCGGCTATAAAGTTCATGCCGTTGTCAGTGATGATGCTGTGGGGGACACAATAACAGTGTACAACCCCGGATATGAAATCTATCACCGATCCAGATTCAGCCGTTTTGACAGGTTTGGCTTATATCCATTTGGTGAATTTATCCACCATGAATAGTAATTATTTTTTCTTATGGGTTCCCCCTTTGAGGGGTCCGACCATATCGAGCCCCCAAACCGCAAAGGGCCAAGTAATGGGGATTGTTTGGAGGGCGGTAGGTCGCATGTGGCTTTGGTTTGCAAAAAGCTGGCAACCGACACAATGTTGTACCAGATGTTGTGCATCTGCCCGGGCCATCGGCCAATAAAAACATGTACGGAAGGCCTTCCTTACAAGGGCCCGGGCTGCGGCGTGGTGGCCGCAGAGTCCGGCATGGATTTCTGCCAAAAGCTTCCGCCCTTCCTCTTCGGAGATGCACCTTTGAAGGACTCCGGTTGTGCTTTTCTTATAAAGCTCTCCCTCAAGGACCTTGTAGGCTTTAGATCGCCGCACTATGCAGCGGGCCTCATTTTGGTCCTCGGGTAATTCCTGTCTAGTTAGGTAGGACAGGAATGGTTTTGTCCATGGGGCGATGACGGCCATTATCACGTGGGCTGAAGGTGTTATTTCGGTGGCAGAGCCTCCGATTGTGTCAGAGTATTCGGTATCTCGGGTTGTGGCCGGTTCCGGAGTATTTTTGCCGGTGTCCCCTTCCCATACAACAGATGGTTTAAACAGTCTTTCCAGGAAGATGTTCGGTGGGATAGGGTCGCATTTGGCGCCGATACGGGCTAGGATGTCCGCCGCCTGGTTGTTTTCTCGAGCCACATGGTGGAATTCAAGCCCCTCGAAGCGAGCTGACATTTTGAGGACGGCGTTGTGATATGCCGCCATTTTAGGATCCTTGGCATCAAACTCCATTTAGTTGGGATATTGCGAGGTTCGAGTCCGCACGCACCTCTAGGCATTGGATGCCCATGGAGACTACCATCCGGAGGCCGTGTAATAGGGCCTCGTATTCGGCTGCATTGTTGGAGCCTGTATATAGTATTTGGAGCATGTATTGTAGCGTATCTCTAGTGGGGGACGTTAGGACAACGCTAGCCCCCAGACCAGCCAGCATTTTAGAGCCGTCGAAATGCATGATTCAATTGGAGTATGCGTCATACTCTTTAGGGAGTTCGGCTTCTGTCCATTTGGCTACGAAATCGGCCAGTACTTGCGACTTAATGGCTCGTCGTGGCTTATATGTTATATCGAACGGGAGGAGCTCGATGGCCCATTTGGCATTCCGGCCCGTGGCATCGCGGTTGTTTATTATGTCATTGAGTGGTACTTCGAGGGCCACCATAATCGAACACTCTTGAAAGTAGTGTCGTAATTTCCAGGATGCCATAAATACCGCGTATGCTATCTCTTGGTAATGTGGGGACCGTGATTTGCATGGAGTGAGGACAGTGGATACATAATATACCGGCTTTTGAAGTGGGAATTTATGTCCGTCCATCTCTCGTTCGACGACGAGCACTGCGCTTACAACTTGGTGAGTTGCTGCTATATATAATAGCATTGGTTCGCCAATAGTTGGCACGACCAAGATTGGGTTGGTGGCCAGGATGGCTTTTATTTCTTCCAGTCCGGCTGTGGCTGCGTCCGTCCACTTGAAGTGTTCGGTGCGCCGAAGAAGGCGATAAAGGGGAAGTGCCTTTTCTCCTAATCGGGAGATAATGCGGCTTAAAGCCGCCACACATCCAGCCAATTTCTGGATTTGCTTGAGGTCAGTTGGGATAGCCAACTGTGACAGAGCTCGGATTTTAGCCGGATTTGCCTCAATTCCTCTACTGGAGACGATGAAGCCCAGGAGCTTTCCGGCGGGAACGCCGAAGACGCATTTTTCTGGATTGAGCTTAATGTCGTATGTTCAAAGATTGGTGAACATGAGCCTCAAGTCGTCTATTAAAGAGTCGATGTGTCTGGTTTTAATGACCACATCGTCTACATATGCCTCCACAGTCTTACCCATCTACTTTTCCAGACATGTCTGGATCATGCGCTGATATGTTGTGTCGGCGTTTTTGAGCCCAAAGGGAATTGTGTTAAAACAGAAGGGGCCGTATGGCATGATAAATGCCGTTGCGGCTTGATCAGACTCCGCCATCTTAATCTGGTGGTAACCGGAGTATGCGTCAAGGAAGAACAATGATTCATGTCCTGTGGTAGCATCGATGATTTAATCGATGCGAGGGAGTGGGAAGGGATCCTTTGGGCAAGCCTTATTAAGGTCTTTGATGTCAACACATAGGCGCTAGGATTTGTCCTTCTTTGGTACCATCACCAGGTTTGCTAGCTAATCTGGATGTTTTATTTCTTTAATAAATCTGGCTTCCAGTAGCTTGGCCAGCTCCTCTCCCATGGCTTGTCGCTTAGGTTCAGATAAACGCCGAAGAGTCTGCTTGACCGGCTTGAATCCTTTTACAATATTAAGGTTATGCTCGGCTAATCTGCGTGGGATTCCTGGCATGTCTGAAGGAAGCCAGGCGAATATATCCCAATTATCACGCAGAAACTCCCGTAGTGCGGCGTCTACAACGGGGTCTAACTGTGCCCTAATGGATGTTGTTTTTGTAGGGTCCGTTGGATGGACTTGGAATTTAACTATTTTGTCTGCTGGTTTAATGAAGGTGGACTTGGGTCTTTTGTCTAGTATCACATCGTCCATGTCCACTTCATCCGCTTCAAGGGCTTCAGATAATGCCTCGAGGGCTAGTGCGGCTGTTTTGTTCTTGGCGCGGAGTGCTATGACCCGATCACTATCTAGAGTGATGATTCCATTGGGTCTGAGCGTTTTCAACTTCATGTACCCGTAATGGGGTATGGCTAGAAAAATCGTGAATGCCTCCCTCCCTAGAAGGGCGTGGTATCCGCTACTAAACGGGGCCACTTGGAATGTAATTTCTTCAGACCTGTAATTCTCCGGAGTGCCGAATACCACATCGAGTGTGATTTTCCCAGCGCAACGTACCTCCCGACTAGGGATGATTCATCGGAAGGTTGTACTGCTTTCTCAATATAGTTGCTGTCTATTTCCATTTTTTAGAGAGTTTCCTCATAAATGAGGTTTAATCCATTGCCGCCGTCCATGAGAACCTTAGTGAGGCGAAAGTCGTCCACAATTGGACTGAGGACCAAAGCGGCTGGTGCTCGGGCTGTTCAGAATTTAGGTTTGTCACTGGCATTGAAGGTGATAGCCGTGTCACTCCATGGATTTATTGCTGCAAGTGGCAGACTTCGGCAAGGCTGCGGAGTGCTCGCTTACGCCTATTATTTGAGGTGAAGGTCTCGAAGACTGTTAATACTGTATTGTTATCCGTGGGAAGGTGCTCTGAGGTATTTTGGGTGAGAAGATCCTCTAAGGTTGTGTGTTGATATGGTATCCACTGTACTATGGATTTTGCATGGCCCGTTAAGCCATCCCTCCAATACAGTTCCACGCCCTGTAGTGGGCTTTTGCTTCTTTGTAATTGAGTTGGGCAACTTATGAGAGTGCACCCTTTTAGTTCGGACTGGGGGTTTTGTCAGAGCCGGATTATCCCAAAATTGCGTCTGGGTTTTCCAGGCACTTTCCATCACATAGTATTTCCGTACTATGGCCGCCAAGTCAGCGAAGTGTGCTATGTCACGGCGACTTATGGCGTTGAGGACTCCCTTGTCCATGCAATTGTTGCAAAAGAATGAAATTGCATCTTCCCCGTGACAGTCCTTGACCTTGTTCATTACAAGGAGGAATCTGGCCCAATAGTGATGTACTGTCTTGGGGCGCTTGTCTAATGTGGGAAAGATCGTTTGTATTTGGGTGGGTGGGTGGATTTAAGTCCAGACCTTGACCCAATCTGTGATCCCGGGGTAGGGGAGTTTCCAATCTTGGAAGTTCAGGCTCCGGGATGTGGCCCTGTGGGTTCGGTATGTGGCCTGATTCTGGATTCAGGATTAGGGCGGTGTCCTCCCATGAGCGAGTATCCGGCTCAGGGAGCTCGGGAATCCGGACATAGTTCGTCCTCAGGATAGAGGGAGAATCACATCATTGCTCCTCCACCACCGCTATCTGATGGGTGATCGGCGGAGAGTTAATCTCCCTTTGCTCGAGTTTAAGCCCGATCCGATCGTAGTCCGTAGTGACTCCCAGAGCGGCGATGCAATCCAAGAGCTCGTTCAAAGAGGAGAGCTCCATTGTATCCATCTTCTCGGCAAATTTTGAGCCGATTTGGAGGCTATTTTCGATGACCCGAGAAGTCATCGTTGGCGCCGCGACCGAGTGGGCGGTCATGACGAAGCCGCCTAGTCGGAGAGTTTGGCCTACAGCCAGGGCTCCCCCAGAGGTGATGTTGTTCTTGACAACGAGGCGAGCCATCCTCCTTATGAGGAGGACACAGTGGAACTCTCAATGAAAGCACCAATGTCGGTGTCAAAACCGGCGGATCTCGGGTAGGGGGTCCCAAACTGTGCGTCTAAGGCGGATGCTAACAGGAGGCAGGGGACACGATGTTTACCCAGGTCCGGGCCCTCTTGATGGAGGTAATACCCTATGTCCTGCTTGATTGGTCTTGATGATATGAGTGTTACAAGAGTTGATCTACCACGAGATTAAAGAGCCTAAACCCTAGAAGCTAGCCTATGGTATGATTGTATGATGTCCTACGGACTAAAACCCTCCAGTTTATATAGACACCGAAGGGGGATAGGGTTATACAAGGTCGGTTACAAAGGAGGAGATATACATATCCGTATTGCCTAGCTTGCCTTCCACGCCAAGTAGTGTCCTATCCGGACACGAGACGAAGTCTTCAACCATGTATCTTCATAGTCCAACAGTCCGGCCAAAGGATATAGTCCGGCTGTCCAGAGACCCCCTAATCCAGGACTCCCTCAATCACATTGGGCCAAGCCCAGCTGGCACAGGGGAGGCCGGCCAGTTGAAGGGGAAGCAAAGATGGGCACTGTTCCACGGCTAGAGTGGAGGCTGGCCCACCTGGCACTGGAAGGCCTGCTGGCGAGGTTAACACGGTGGTTGTGTGTGTGCTCGCACGCACGCACAGACGACGAAGGGCGCTACGGCGGTGGTTGTCCGGCGAGGACGGCGACGGGGCAAGGTGGGCAAGGACGAGAACGAGTGGATCCGGACGGGATCCGCCTGATCCGTCCGTTTTTGGTGGCGGTGGTGGAGACCCGGTAATGGCGAGCTCGACTCGCGCTCATCAATGGCGGCGGTGGCTCCTGTAGAACAGGAGAGAGGGAGATGTGAGAGGATGGAGGAGAAGAAGACAGGCAGGGGAAGTAGAAGTAGGGTGGCGGGGTCTGGCCTGGGAGATCTCCGGTGACGGCTCCGGCAAGGCCGCCGGTGAGGACGGGGACGGGCGGCACCAGGAGATCGATCGGGAGCTCCTCTCCTCGATCCAACTCGGGGCAGGAGGAACGGCGAAGGGGAGGCTTCCTTTGATAGCTAGGGCTAGGGTTTGAGGGGTTAGGAGGGGTTTTCGGACCGTGCGATCACCATCGGAAGGCTCCGGACGCGAGAAGGGTTAGGTAGGCTGCCGGTGAGGACAGTGGGTTGTGTAGAGAGGAGGTGTTCTGCGAGGGAAGAGGAGGAATGCAGCTCGGCGGCTGTTTCCGGAGACCGAAAGATAGACCGGCTATACTGCCGCTATAGTTATCCGTTGGGGCATCAAACGAACTCCGAATGCGATGAAACTTGGCAGGAGGTGTACCTACACTATAACAAGACCGCACGCCAACTCTCACCCCATTCCGAGAACATTTTGTGGCCACTTATAAAATAATATTTTGGACATGCCGCGGGGGCATGCGAGTGTGTCTGGTCTCAGAATGGACAACGGAAGGAACTGGGGAAAACCGGACGGATGCAAGTTTCGAAAACATGCATATGCAATGCGGATGATGACATGGAAAGATGCAACATGCAATAAAAGGCAAGGCAACAACAGCGAATAACTGGAAGACACCTGGTGCAACGGTCTCGAGGCGTTACAACACTCCACCACTACAAGAGGATCTCGTCCCGAGATATAAGGATGGCACCAGAGAGAAACAGAAGAGGAAGGGAAGAAGTAAAACGATGTTGCTTGTTTGACAAATGAGTGAAACCAAAGAACCTTGAGAGGTTGAACAAATTGAAAGAAAGAATACAACGAAGTTGAACAAAGTTGAAAACACTTCATTAGAACAGAGGAACAAGGAACATTACAAGAACCTTGTAAGTTGAAAGACATAAGAAAATGGATGCAATGGACAAGTCGTACATGCAAGCACTCCGGTAGAAATGAGATGTACAAGGAATGATAAAGATCAATTACGACAACACTCCGGTTGGAAAAGGAAGGTAAAGAATATGAACTTGGCAAAATGAAAGCACTTGGATGAGAGTTCGGTTAGAAGAGGAATGATAGACATGACACTCCCGTTAAACAAGGTAGATAAGGAATAAGAATGATATAATTAGGGCAGCACTTCCACTGTAAATGGAAGGAATTGAACATGATCTTGACAAAACAAGATGATGGGTCGAAGAGAGCAACATCACAATGCCTCTGGAACAAATGTAAGAATGGAATCAATGGAACGGAGGAGAAAACAACATCTTCTACCTCAAATGAGCTTGAAAAAGCATCTTTATGAGAAGGGTCGAACGGATTTGTTGGAAAACCAACAACGAAAAGAGTAAGCTTGTTGTGGGCTTATGGAAAACATCTCGAAATCTTGAGGTGAAATTCTGCCACTAACAAAAAACAATAGATTGGATTGATATGAACAAGGAGACGAGAAACTTATTTCACTAAGAGAATAAATGAAGAACTTGGGTCATTTATGAGCACCATAAATAGCAACAATCCCTAGGGAAAGCTTTAGGTGAAATATAACCCAATCTAACTCTATTGAAGAGATTGATTGGTTGAAAAGATGTGTTGAGCGAAGAGAAAATGTTGGATTTAGATATGTCACTCTTGAAAACTTGTGAATCATGAAAAACAAAGGGAAATTGTCAAGAGTGACATAACACCACCTCAACTGATAAGGTAGACATAATTGCACTTCAGAATGCAAAATGAAGAATGCTTGACCTCCTCGAAACAAAACATGTGTTGAGCACCATGTTTATATTTGAGTATAGCTTGGTGGATCATAACTTCGAGAGAAATCTTGAAGAACAATTGAAGAATGAAAATAATCCTTGACGAACGACCATGTAGAACCTCCATGAAGAACTCCGGTAATAAAAGAATGATCAAACAAAAGGGAAAGTAGAAAAGAACTTCGGGAGAAGCCTTGCAATTATTAGATGAAGATTTGAAATGATATAATTGAAATAACTTGGAGCTCCATAAAAGAAATATGAACAACTCTGAAAGAAGAAACTAGGACCCTTGGATGAAACAATAATAAGAATTACGTTATGCGTATCCTTCATCAGTTAAATTGATGACAAGCAACGGATTTGGCATACTACTTATTCTCGTAGAAAGGATTAAGAGAGACATAGCGCAAACTTGAGAAAAGTCTTCAACGATCTGCCGGTAGGATTTGGAAACAATGAATGAATCTATGTGATAATGAAGGAAGATAACTCTTGAAAATGATTGAAGAAAAAGAGAACGAATCACCGTAAGAATTAGAAAGTGAATGAGGATACTTGAGAGAATTTAGATACATGAGAACGAAGATATCATGAACTGATTAGAGGATATTTGAATGATGCACCGGTACGATTTGGAGAACGAGAGCTGAAAGCTGGAATGAATAATTCTGAGATGATGGGCTCTAGAGAATCAATCTGAAAAGACTCTTAAATTTCTCCGGATGGGTGAAAAGAATTCTCACAATCGAATACAATTATGAGAGGATGGCAACAAGTTAGAACCACACATCTTTGAGAGAACGGATAAGATTTGGAGGAAAAACTCTTCTTCGGTCTTCAAATGTTGAGAATGATGATGAGAAAGTTTTAACCGACGATGAAAGAATTTGAAAGATCTTGGAGAAAGACATATGACTAATGATAATTCATTCTTACGTCAACTTTGAAAGAATTTGAGATAGCTCCGGAAAAATTAGAAGAGTCAGGTAAGACCCTGGGGAAAAGACCTGTGGGTTAGGGCCCACTCAAAAGAAACACCTTTCAAATGATTTAGAAGAGAGATTGCACCGGTTGAATTAAATGTCTTGAATGAGATAACAACATCAAAATAGGTTGAACGAATGTTGGATGAAAAGACGAGCCTTCTGAGATATCTTTAGCACTCCAGAACAAATGAATAGCAAGAAGTGAATGATTAAGAGGTGCACCGGCATGAGAAAGCATTCGAAACAAGGAAAAGATATGATCGACAAAGCTTGGTTTGAAACCACCAGAGAAGAAAAGAGAACGAAGAATGGTAAACTTGTAGAGCATCTTCATGAGAACCACCGGGTAAGAACGTTGATTGAAAAGAATGAAGAGACTTTCCATCAATAACAGGATACTTGAATAAGAAATATGAGTCCTTGTAGGAAAAGGGGTGGGAGGGTGGGGAAAAACAAAGGCAACTTGGGATGGTTGAAACAAACACCGTTGAGAAAACTGAGGGATGATCTTTGTGAATGTTGAAAATGATCGGATCCACTTGAAGAGAAACAAGCCAGTTGAAAAAGAATTGGCCTGACGATCTCGATGATCGAAAAGGATTAACACTCCCATAGAAATATGAGAACACCATTTAGGAAAAGGTATGGATTCAACACTTGACTTCGAAGCAACTCAAATACCACAATCAAAACAAACATATGATAGAAACAAACATATGTTAGATCCCATATTGTATCTTATGTCTGTTGGAATGATATCCTACGTGATACTTGAATTCCCACTTATAAACTCCCGAAACTTTCTAGTTGCAATCTGGTGTTGGGGATACAGGGCAACCATAATATCTCACCCAAACTAACAATCCCTACATCCAGCTGTATCCATCCTTCAACACATAACCAAGAAACCTTCCGAAATTGTGTACCTCAACCTTCGAAAAGAATCCGTTATATGAGTTATGGCAATACTCCCGAACTCCTGCACTAGTACTAGCTGGCGTCGAGGTTATCTCACCAACAACTACATAAAAGAGATTTTCGATGTCGGCGAACTCAGGTATTCCAGAACTACAACGATAAAATTGTGACGACAACACCTTGGAGCTCAACTCCCCAGGACACTACCACAACCCCTAAATGTCAGGAGGCACCAAGAACAATGTTCTCATCACAAGACTATTGGAACGATTCCAAGATACCCGCATGATCCTAATTTTTTTGTGAAATTTTAGGAGAGAAAAGTCAAAACTTCTACATCAGGAGGCCTCACCAGAGCGACAAGGGGATTGAGGAGTAAAAAGAATCCTACTCTCCGATATATATATAATCCTAAGACTCAAAACATTTTGCTCTAGACTCAACAACGTCAGCGATTCGATCAAGCAGGGGGCTCCTAAGTCGGGGATGGCTCTGGTTACCAACTTATAACACCCACGATACGGCTATATCTCCCATGTGTCGAGGCACGACTTAGAGGCATAACCACATTGTGGTTTAGTCGCAAGAGGGGTAATCTTCACACAATCCCATGTAAATGAATAATAAAGGGATAAGGAGTTGGTTTACAAGCGCCACTTCACACGAATAACAAGTCAAACATACATCATCCATAGTACAATCAAGGTCCGACTACGGAACCAAAATCAAAGAAGACAACCCCAAATGCTAGATCCCAAATTGTCCCAATTGGGCTCCACTACTGATCAACCGGAAAAGACACATAACAATGATCAAGATCTTCATTGAGCTCCCACTTTAGCTCGGTTGCGTCACCTGCACTGGTATCATCGGTACCTGCAACTGTTTGGAAGTATCTGTGAGTCACGAGGACTCAACAATCTCACACCAGTGAGATCAAGACTATTTAAGCTTATGGATAGGATAAGGTAATGAGGTGGAGCTGCAGCAACACCTAAGCAAATATGGTGGCTAACATACGCAAATAAGAGCGAGAAGAGAAGCTAGAAGTGATCAAGAAGTGATCCTGAAACTACTTACGCACAACCATAACACAAGAACTGTGTTCACTTCCCGGGCTCCGCCGAAAAGAGACCATCACGGCTACACATGCGGTTGATGCATTTTAATTAAGTCAAGTGTCAGGTTCTCTACAACCGGACATTAACAAATTCCCATCTGCCAAATAACCGCGGGCACGGCTCTCGAAAGTTTATACCCTGCAGGGGTGTCCCAACTTAGCCCATCACAAGATCTCACGGTCAACGAAGGATATTCCTTCTCCCGGGAAGACCCGATCAGTCTTGGGTTCCCAGTTACAAGACATTTTGACAATGGTAAAACAAGACCAGCAAAGCCGCCCAACGTGCCGACAATCCCGATAGGAATCGCACGTATCTCATTATCAGGGCACACCGGATGATACATACTACGAGTAAAACCAGCCCTCAAGTTTTCCCGAGGTGGCCCCGCAGTCTACTCGGTTCGGACCAACACTTAGGGAAGAACTGGCCCGAGGTGGTTAAAATAAGGATGACCCTTGGGTTGGCCGACACAAGGGAAGGGTAATAGGTTGTTAGGCAAATGTAAAACCAAGGTTGGGCCTTGCTGGAGGAGTTTTATTCAAAGTGAACTGTCAAGGGGTTCCCATAACACCCAACCACATATGGAACGCAAAATCAAGGAACATAACACCGGTATGACGGAAACAAAGGCGGCAAGAGTGGAACAAAACACCAGGCATAAGGCCGAGCCTTCCACCCGTTACCAAGTATATAGGTGCATTAATTAACATAAGAGATATTGTGATATCCCAACATATCCATGTTCCAACATGGAACAAACTTCAACTTCACCTGCAACTAGCAACGCTATAAGAGGGCTGAGCAAAAGCGGTAACTTAGCCAAACAACGGTTTGCTAGGAAGCTGGGTGAGAGGCTTGACATGGCAATATGGGAGGCATTGTGAACAAGTGGTAGGTAGCACGACATAGCGATAGAATGAACAACTAGAAAGCAAAGATAGAAGTGATTTTGAGGGTATGGTCATCTTGCCTGTGATCCCGCAAGGAATAAGAATGAGTCCACAAAGAAGGCAAACAGACGTAGTCGAACGAATCCTCACAACTCCAGAACGAAACCGAAGCTAACGAGGGAAGCAACCCGGAAAGAAGCAAGCCCATTGGATGAGTGACACATGTGCCAACGCGAAGCTGACATGCGGTTCCTTCAGCCAATGAGAATTTTACACGTGGAAAATCATCACTGGTCGTGGCTATTAGCGGGTTATCGGATCCAAAACCGGACCCAATAGCTTTACGGTGACCCATTACGGTGGATGCCACATTCGGTCACCCTTGACGAAAGCACTTCTATGACGCGCGATTTACCGTCATGGAAGTGGACACTTCCGTGATGATAATTTTGGTAATGTCATGGAACACTTCTATGATAGCACAGGTACGACTATCTTGATTCTATCATAAAATTGTAATGGATGTACATGCATGATAGAAAATGTGACCTACTGTGAGAAACACGTATCATCACGAAAGTATATTTTTTTGTAGTGTAGGTATTGAGAGTGCAACTCACTCCAATGGATTGCTCCAAATGATCTACATCAACATTGAGCATCCACATCTTCAACATCTACATGAAGTCATCATCGACAAAACCCAAGGTTAATTCATCCCTCTTAGGGGGGATATCACATCTAGGGGAGCTTTACTCTAAGAATTGAGATAAAGCAACTCTAATGATGTGAACACAACAATGCTTTATGTAAAAGTGGTAACCCCACTTGTGTGTAAATGATGAGTATGACCTATGACCAAATGTTCTCATTTGACTCCATAGTCAATATACTCATATAGAGATGACCTAGTCAACGCCAATTGTTTGATAGATGCTAAAATGTTTGTGCATGCTTCGCCACATATTTAATTTTATATCTTATTGCGTGAGCTTGTTGATTGCATATTTTTGTCATTCAAGAATATCCATTTGTATCTATTATTGTTTTGTGTTTTCCTTTTACCAAATGGATGGACAAGAATGCCTAAGAACTTCCTCTAGCTATCTGTGAATTTCTCTTCTCAAACTCTATTCATGCTACATCACAAAGTTTGATCAAGTAAAATTCAAACCCTCTAGAGGAGCACTTGGAGTCACAGATTCGTCATAGACTTAAACTTCCAAAACCTCTCTGTGTATTTCGGTCTGACCGATTCATTCCTTTCGGTCATACCGAGTTCATTGAGTTGATAGGGTTTTCAATCTCGGTGCAACCAATTTAAACAATTCGATCACATCGAGTTGTAGTAACTACTTGTGATTCTTCATCTCGGTGCCACCGAGTCGTTCCACTCAGTCACACCGACAAGATCAGGATATATATAATCACGGGACAAATTTTGGAAATTCCACCGAAACTTTCCGCCTGCGCATGTCCTCCTCTACCGACTCAGGTCTCTGGATCATCTGCTCATCACCAGCGACCTTCCGTCGCTGGTCTCCGCCGCCGTCAATGGGAATCTTCACCGTCGTTGCTGTCATAGCAACTCATCGCCAAGTTAGGGTATGAGTTCGATTCTTTGTGCAATCTTTACCTCCGATTCTTAGCACAAAGTCAATGCCATGATTCTTACCATTTATGAAATCAATCTATCTTGCAAAAACTTCTTTAGATTAGTTTTGATTCAAAAATTTAGGGTTAGGTTTCCGCCGAACTCATCTCGAACCGACCGAGTTGTAGAAATCCGTCCCACCAATTTGGCTTAGGCCATTGCACTTGTAACTTTCGGTTTGACCGAAACTTTTAAATCATTGTGACTGAGTTTGATTCTCAGTGAAACCCTAGCAATCTCGCATTCACCGAACTGTGTCTCGGTCTAACCGAGTCTACTACTTCAGACTCCAATATTGCTTTGGTGGCACCGAGTTTAACAAATTGGTAGCTCTGAAATGCTTTTTGTGGAAAACCAAAACTAAGTTTTTTGACTCAATTGTTTTGCAAAATCTCTGCACTTTGTGATTCTCATCCACTCTGTCTCAACTACTCTATTCACAGGGTCACCTTTCAGTTTGTAGTGTCAGAAATGTCTGATTAGAGTGACAGCCAAAACAAGCTGTTAAGGAGGAGGTCAGCTCTAAGAAGAAAGTGATCAAGAAGGAATTTGGGACAACAACTTCAACCAAGCTTGGTATGCACAAGAAGGCTGCTGCCAAGAGAGTGCCCATGTCTAAGGCCAGAGCCTCAACTCTTGAAGTCTCCAAATGAACCAAAGAAGAGGCTACTGGTGAAGGGAAGGGCCAAGAAAACTATGTCAAGAGTTATTAGAAAGCCCTCAATGATGATCCAATCAGATGAGGAAGAGGAAGAAGAGGATGCTGCACCAGCATCAAGGACTCAGAAGCTGATGGCGATGCCATCAAGTCCGGGGCTGCTCCTTCAAAGCCCAAGACTGCCCCAAAGCTACTGCTCCAGCCACCAAGTCTGCACCCAAGAGATACACGATGAATATACCAGCTGTTGAGAAGCACAAGGCCCAAGTGCCTGAAATAGAAGAATTAGAAGATGAAGCCCAAGTGCTCAGAAAGTTGAATCCCAAGATCCCTGATCATGATAACAATCACCTAGTGGCGGAAAACATGAAGGAGAGACAGGATGCAGGTCTCAGATTATGGAGACAATCAGAATCTTATGCTGTGAGGAGAAGGACTATTGTGGACTACAGATTTCACACCAAGGATCAACAAGACTTCTATGAGACAATCCTTCTAGATAAGAAGCCCATAGTGTGTGACATCAAGTGGGTTGATTGGAAGTACATCAACAACAATGAAGACCACTTCCATGGATTACATGAAAGCTTCACACTCAATGGAGTAGACACCTTTGTGGGTCAGAAGTTGACCAAGTGGAATGATGAGCTCATTATGCAGTTCTATTCAACAGCTCACTTCTACCCTGATGGAAGGATTGTATGGATGACTGAAGGAACAATATATCAGTCTACTGTTGCTGAGTTATAAATGCCCGTGAAGAGCATGAGGATGACATTGATGTCTATGCTAAACCTAGGAAGGGTCACAACTCCATGGCAAACATGTACAAGGAGATACCTGACATTGCCTTGGAGACGCACAAGCTAGGCTCCGTGTATTATCTGTTGTCTGGACTGTCCACCATGAACACCATTTTGAGGCACACCTTGCTTCCCAAATAAGGAGATCACAGGATGATCAGTGCCCACTCCATAAACTTTCTTCAGATGTTTGATGTGCCCCAGAAATTCAAAGTGATGAGTTTGATTGTTGAAACCATCAAGAGAACTGCAGTAGACCAAAAGAGATCATGTGGGTATGGTCCACACATTCAGATGCTCATCAAATCCAAGATGGGCAAAGGCATGTATCTCTTGGATAAAGAGCACCTTCCCTTGATGCCTGATCATGAGGACAACATAGTTGTTATGGATGCTTCAGATCCTACATCCGTAGAGGCTCAAGAGAAGAGGGACAAAGCAAAAGCACAGAAGGCAGCGTAGATGCCAAGTGCTGAAGAGGCTTCACGTGTTTTTCTAAAGTCAAGACAAGACCAACTTGGCTATATTACTCAAGAAACTTTGAGGATTGAGAAAGGTTTGTCCAACCTAACCCAAAATCAAGAGAGTCTTGAGAGAATCTTTGAGACCAAACTTCATGACTTGGATGTTAAGGTGATAGAGATTCAGACTTCTGTGGAGAAGATCCAAGAAGAGCTTGAGGATAGGAGTTACAAGACCACCACTGATGCATATCAAAGGGTGCCAAGAAGGCAGAGGTCTGCAGCAGTGCCAGTGACAGATGCTAGAGCTACAATTTCAGCACCTGCAGCCACAACTTCAGTTGCCCCTCTGGTTGCAACTCCACTAGCTCCTACTAGCTCTACAGATGCATTTGTTGTAGGACTCCTCTCCACGCCACCTCCTAAAGATCGAGCTTAGAGAGCCGCATAGCACTATGCATTTTCCAGCTTTTTGGTAACTTGTTGCCAAAGGGGGAGAAAGTGTATAGATCATAGGGCTTTGAGAGAGAGAGAGCTTTGATTCTTTTTGCTATATCTTTTACTACTTGTTTGCTACTTATTTGTTTGCTTGCTTGGATGATACTTTATGTGTGTGAGAGATACTTGTATGGTCATGTGTTTCATCATATCATACTTTAATGTTTGTGCTTTGGATGATGATATTACCTATCTCTCATGTATGATCATTCACTTTGTCTTGCTGACGAGTGTTTATTTCATACTCTATAATTTTTAACGCTCCACCAAGATGTATGTGACATGGAAGAGTAACCCATGATCCCAATCGATTGTTCATTTGCATTCAAACGCAAATTTTAAATAATGCACAAATTTAGGGGGAGCTCTTGCTTATCACATACCTCTCAAAACGAAGATATATTTCATTCTTATTATCATTTCTCAAAGCTTTGATCTATATGTTATCATCAATTACCAAAAAGGAGGAGATTGAAAGTGCAACTAATCCCTGGGTGGTTTTGGTAATTATTAACAACATAGAGCTCATTGAACTAATATCCGTTCAAGATAATCTTTCTAGAAAGTTCAATGATTGGCATGGCATGGACTAGATATGTGGACCCCTCAAAATGCTAAGGACACATATTTGCACAAGCTCAAGACTCTACATTTTCATTTTAGTGATCCAAGATCACATTGAGTCCATAGGAAAAGCCAATACTATTAATAGGGGATGAGGTGTTGCTTAATGGCTTGCTTGCTCAAAATCCATAGTGATATGCTCCAAAAACCCTCAACCACTTCCCCATATCCACATATGTCCCCAACCTAAAGTCAAACTCGGCCCCACCAATTTTATCTATCTGGCGCCACCAAGTGCATTTGACATAGCCATAGGTAGAAACCCTAATCAGTTCAGTCTCACCGAGATGGGATTGCAAACTCTCTGTTTCCCTTCGTAATGTTTTGGTCTAACCGAGATGAGTGACCGGTCCCACCGAGTTCGCAATGCAAACTCTCTGTTTCCTTTTCGTAATGTTTTGGTCTAACCGAAATGAGCGATCGGTCCCACCGAGTTTGCCTGACCAACTCTTTGTTTGCCTATTACAGAAATCGGTTTCACCGAGATTACATTATGCCCTAACCCTAACACAATCGGTCCCACCGAGTTGATCGTGTTGGTCCCACCAAAAGTCTAAAATTCACATTTTGAACTGAATCAGTCTGACTGAGTTTCATTATTCGGTCCCACCGAGTTTGGTAAATTTGTGTGTAACGGTTAGATTTTGTGTGGAGGCTATATATACCCCTCCAACCTTCCTCCATTCGGGGTGAGAGCCATTAGGACGTGCCTACACTTCCACTACTCATTTTCTAAGAGAGAACTACCTACTCATGTGTTGAGACCAAGATATTCCAATCCAACCACAAGAATCTTGATCTCTAGCCTTCTCCAAGTTGCTTCCCACACAAATCATCTTTCCAGCATATCCAAATCTGTTAGAGAGAGTTGAGTGTTGCAGAGACTGTCATTTGAATCACAAGAGCAAGGAGATCATCATCAACACACCATCTATTTCCTTTTGGAGAGTTGTGTCTCCTAGATTGGTTAGGTGTCACTTGGAAGCCTCCGTCAAGATTGTGGAGTTGAACCAAGGAGTTTGTAAGGGCAAGGAGATCGCCTACTTCGTGAAGATCTACCCAAGTGAGGCAAGTCCTTGATGGGCGACGCCATGGTGGGATAGACAAGGTTGCTTCTTTGTGGACCCTTCGTGGGTGGAGCCCTCCGTGGACTCATGCAGCCATTACCCTTCATGGGTTGAAGTCTCCATCAACGTGGAAGTACGATCGCACCACCTATCAGAACCACGCCAAAAATCTCCATGTCTACATTACGTTTGCTCCCCTCAAACTCCTACCCTTTACCTTCATATGCAATGATTTACATTCCATTGCTATACTCTTAGAATTGCATGTGTAGGTTGATTGCTTGGCTTGTGATAAGTTGCTAAAATCTGCCAATATTTAAAATTGGGAAAAGGCTAGATTTTTATTTGGTCAATTAGTCTAATCACCCCCTCTAGACATACGTTCAATCCCACAACGTCCCTGTCTGCCACCATCATCGAGGAGAAGTACAACACGGGAGGTTGCCACCAATTGTATCCCATGAAGGCTATCGCCGAGGTGACGCCGACAAAAACAGTCGGTGTCTTGCACGATTCTTCTTCAGCCAGATGCTGGAGGCGGACAAAGAGATCGGCCGGCGACCATTTAGATTATGTATATTAATTCTACCTTTAGCTTCGTACTAGCACAAGTTATTTAATGTAACTGAAATGAAATCTGTCATGTTTATATGAAGTCCAACCGTGTTTGTGCGAATTTGCGTTCATGTTCGCGCTCTCGGGCGACCGCTGTCCGTCGTTGGACTGGGATGACGGACTCTGTCTCTGACAACCCCACAAAGTATGTCACCACGTTTGTGATGGCCAGGACTCGACAAAAGGATGACGTCCTTCATTCCGCGGGTTATGGCCATTAACACGCGCTCATCTAGACAGCTCGATAGCTCATGAAGCAGTAGGAACAACATTGCTTGTGCCGTCTAGTACTCCATTGCAGTCATAGTTGCTGCATGCGCAACTCGGGTTGCAGTTGCAGGTGAGCACGGCGATGCTGCGTCGCCATCCATCAATATTTGCTGGTATGAGGATGACATCACCATGTACATCCTATTTGTACTAAAAATCATGAATGAAGAGTATAAACCTGTTTACGTACAACCTGAGTGGATTGCTCCTGTGGTCATCGCACATGTAGTGTCATGCAAAGCTTCATTTATTAGGTTATAGAGTCATTTTGTTTTGGTATGTGTGATGTTACTCAAAGAATGAGTAACTAGCTCTAAATTACTCAATTTACCTCTATCCTCCTTAACTAGTTGCCACATAGCCGAATTTGCTGAGTTGGACCCAATTTTACTCTTGAAGTTACTCCCACTATGGTTAGTCTTAGGCCCTGTTCGGTTCAACCTCCTCCCAAGGGGTTTGGAGAGGAATGGAGAGGCATTTAGCTCGTACATGATTTAACCCCCACGATCCCTGTTAATCCCCGTTATAACCCCTTGAACCACACATGCCCTTAAGGTTAAAAATGACTGGATTACGCAGGATAGGGTACAAACTTCAGGGATTTAAAGTTGATGGTTTGTTTCCGACTAGCTCTATAACCTCAAGGTTTATAAATCGCACTTCACTCTCCCCTCACGCACATGCACGGGTACACTCACGGTGGAGCGCATTTGCACACGAATAGGCAGGTAATGTGACAATTTGAGACATCTAGTCGTCCACTTAATGTGGGTTCTGGGACCAAATGTCACGCATACCAAGTGTGACCTGAACGCGGTGGCGCGGTTATTGATCCAGTTTATTTGTACTCGTACGTTAAATGAAAAGATGGCTCCGCGCGTATTCAATTTAAAACGATCGCTACAGAGAGAAAAACAATTACTACTGCACCAGTCCACTTCGGGACTTGCTTGCTAGGGTTACTCTCTTCTTCTCACTCTCTCACCCTTTCTAGATCTAAACAAGATGGTGGTTCCCACTCTCTTTGTTTCTCTCTCTTCTCTCTGATTGATACAGGTCCGGCCGGGTACCTTCTGCTGGTGGTCACCGGTGGCGAGGAAGGAAGTCGACACACGCCGTTTTCTCTAACCCAGCGCCAGCGTGGGAGGTCCTCCTCACCCTTGCTCCCCACTGTCGATAAGTGGCAGATCCCGCCGCCTGCCTCGCCACATCCTGCCGATCGGAGGTATAACTTATTTTAGAACCGGCCTTGTTCTAATGGCCCAGCTCCCCACGTCACTACATCCCTTTTTTGATCAAGTTAGGATTTCTCCCCATGTCTCTACATCCTCCATGTGTATATTCTTCTAGTATTACAAAGCTCCCCATGTAGCTTGCTCAGTCGGCTTGTCCAACACTCGAACACCACCTAAATTTTTACTATTATAGGAAAAAAGGTACTGGGGATACTGGCTAACGAACCGGTTTCTTGGTTGGAAAGGGAAATAAAGATGCTGTCCTGACTGGTCTCTTGGTTGAAAAAGGACAGAAAGTGGGGGATGTTGAGTCACAACCGTGAATGAGCAAGTCTAGATTTCTTGTGGTCACATGGAAAATGTCACTAACGAGAACAAAAATGCACAAATGCAGACATGCTTTGCATGTTTGGCGCACTCGGTAACATCTCTGCCGCACCACTTTATGCCTCGGTGGATGTAAAACATGCTTGTGCCTCACCTGTCCCTATGCCCTTACTGCTGTTGTTAATCTAACATCACAGGTAAAATGAAACAATGCCACTGTTAATGTGATGTCCCTATTAAGTGATGTTGTTGTCAATCTATATCCATTATTAAAATGAATCAATGCCACCACCGTTTTATGAAATGCTTTTGTCTTTCTTTACTTCTCATAAAGAGTGGTTTGGGCCGTTACACTAAACTCTGACACCGGTAACATAGCTGCATCTCTGTTCAACCGCATAAAATTTAATTGCATAATGGTTGACACGAGGATCTGTTTCTCCTTTCCATATCACCCTTTGTTAGAACGATCGTTCATGTTAACCCTGCACGTACATACTGATCAAGTGCTACTCGCAATCTGTCATCACATAGTCATAATGCAATTGTTATGCATGTTAATGTAAGCCCCCATTAATCTAGTGCCAGTTTTGATTTGATGTGATGTCACTTCTTAGTTAATGTAAATTTTCATACTGTCACTGTAATGCCATTGATAACGTATGAGATGCCGCTGTTAATCATATGCTGTTGCAAAAAATTACATTGCTTCAATAACCCTAATACATATTTGTGCAAACAGGGTTGCCTATCTCCACATATGGTGTCTATTTGTGCAAACGGAAGCACAACCCTCAATTTTAGTGGATCCTGCTATTAGCTGACCTCACGGTGCTCCAAGTATTCCTACATTCGTAACTAGGTAAAATGATCAAAGCAAGATGAAATAAGCTTATTCGTATGTTGAATTGGTGTTTGCAGTGTGGCACGAGCCTGTCATGTGTGGAGGAGCAAACTAGCGCTGCAGTCGGGCTGTCAATGCAAGATAAAAGAGATCGAGTCATTGATGGCCTGGCCGACGAGTAGGGGTCATGCAAACAGCGGTGTATTATTTTAGTGGAACATGCACCAAAAAGATATTGGGGTTAGTCGGACAAATTTTCTACAGCCACACGGAAGGAATTGCGCTCATCAACTGCATAGAATTTCCTACGTGCCATCATAGGAGATCCCAAGGTGGAAATCAACTAACCACCTATAATAAATGCATAATCTTCCTCACGCAGGTCAGTATCCCCTTCGTCCAGATGACCGAGCTATGGACATGTGCTACTGCTTTGTGACACTATTTAAGTACATTGCTTTCCTATCTTTTCACACTCCGGACAATGAAGATGATTACAGTGGAACTGCAAAAAATGGTCTGATGTTGAGTGATCTCTATTGCCTCCTTTGTTTTTTGCAATGTGTCAGCGTAAATGCAAGATGATCCATCAAGCTAGCTGTGGAGTTGCCAACATGCTCAAAGTGCATGCAATATGGAGCAGAAAGAAGCATGCCCAGGAAATTAATGCGTGTGTAGGGAGGCCCTTTGCTCAAGCATCAACCATTTTTTTCTTTATTTCTACACCTTCTCACAACTTTGTCTTGGTTATAGTCTTGTGAATCATTTAGATGAGTAAACATGCTGAACTTAAGTGCTTGTGACTGTTAGCTTAGTATGCATAACGTATCTTGTGAAGCTTAGTTTAGTGTGAATGTTAGCGTGTCAACCTTTATAATTTATGTATATTGTGGGCATGTTATTTGACCCCTCATTTTGCCGCGCTACGACCAGTGTGAGTGGCTGCATGCAGTACACCATCCTCTAATTTGGTGGATGCCAAGCCGGCCCAAAAAGGAGCTATAGCTTTTTTAGGTTGAAAAATGTTACCGATGAGGAGCCATAATTAAGCTGGAGGCGTCTCTTTTTTTCTTTCGAATGGGCAATAAGCTAGAGAGCTGGGGAGTGTCTCTAATGAGCTGCCTCTAGTGTTAAGGCCCTCCAGTGCGAAACACGGGCAACCAACAAGGCCGATACAAAACCCTATCCATCTTAAAGCCCATTTGCTTTTGTTTTTTGTGAGGAAAAGCCCATATTTTTTGAAAAGGGGGCGATCCCAGAAAAACCCTCCTTCCTGCTCGCTTCCACTTATACTACATCTCCTTGGACTCTCCCGCTTTCGTCACCCCCAATCACCTCCGCTCCCCATCTTCCTCACTCGTATAGAAAACCACCGCTCACCTCCTTCCTCACTCGTATAGAAAATGCCTGCTCCTCTTCTTCCACTCCTACAAAAAATCCCAACCATCCTTCTTCCCCACTCGCACTGCCACTAGGCTGGTCTCTCGCTACTCTACTCAAACCCGTGAGCTCGGCGTGACACCCGCAAGGAAAATGGAGTCGGCTGGCCCCAGCACCAAGAAGATGAGGCTCCCGCCACTGGCAATGCTGGTTCTAGATCCCGCACCCGGCAGCACGGGGGAAAGCGGCAGGCCCCCCACTATATCTGAGGAACCCGTAGAATCTCAGGTGGACCACATTAGTGATCTCCCAGACGTCACCCTTGGGGAGATCTCGCTTCTCCCCACAAGGGATTGCTGCCGCACCCAAGTTCTCTTAATTTGCTGGCGCCCTCTATGGCGCACCACGCCCCTTAATCACGACGGTCGTAAGCTATCTGTCATTCATAATTTTGAACTCCTCAGATCCATCATCTCCTCCCACCAGGGCTCCATTGAACGCCTCTGCATCCCGACAGGCTACCTGCTGTCCATACCATGCATGGTGGACACCTAGCGGACATCCCCTGAACTCGAAAAACTCCAGCAGATTGAGTTCTACCATTAGCATGAAAGTTTCATACCAAGAACCGAACACCAAGAATTTGTGCCCACACCACCATTTTCCATATCATGGTTTTCCTCCTATCTCCACACCGCCACGTTCGCCCGGTGCATCTACCAGAGGAACTGGTACAAATTCTTTGACTCCCACTACTAAAAAACTTTCACTTGTGGTGGTTAATCTGTCAGGACCCCGACTCGATGCCACATAGGTCTAGCATGTAACACCTCATATCACTTTGCGGCCTCACGCACGGTATTCCCACGGGTGTCGTCTTACCTTTGCCCGGGACCGTTTGCGCCTTTTGGCACACGTATATGATAGTGTCGCTAGCATCCATATGATAAGGAGCCCGGGCTGACATGGCTAGTCGTAAACCCAAAGTGGCACAGACTTACAGGGACAGGCATCCATGACCCAGCATCGAACATGTCGGTCATCAGCAAGTGGGTCCGGGCTGTAGCACTGGGCTAGCAGGACTCCGGTAAACCGGGCTGTAGCGGGCTAACAGGACTCCGGTACTCAATGCGTGACATTTCCCCGAAGGGACAGACACACGAACGAAGGACACATGCCGGCCAGCCTAAGTGTTCCAGAGCAGTAGCAAGCTACCATGGCTCAGTGGTAACACTAGGAGACATTTCCCCGTAAGAGAGGCTACTAAAGATAAACAACTAGATAGTCAGATCCCACACATACCAAGCATTTCAATCATACACACATTATGCTCGATATGTGCAAATACAACAAGGCATCACAACATGACTCTACGACACAAGTACTTTATTTAAGGCTCAGAGAGCCATACATAACATACACATAGGTACGGGTCACACGACCCAGCGTTCAAGTCATACAGTCATACAGACCAGCAGCGGAAGTAACTTGTCTGAGTACAGACAACTAGTAAAATAAAAGAGGCTTGGAAAGCCTAGCTATACTACGTGGTCCTTCACAAGCTCGGGATCACCACCTGGGCCTTAGCCTACTCATTGATGTCAATGTCTACGAAGAACCCATCAGAAGGGGTTGCAGCGTCTTCTGTAAAAAATGTAAATTATAGCAACATGAGTACAAAGGTACTCAGCAAGACTTACATCAGATCCTACATACATGCACATTATCAAGAAGGGTTGGTGGAGTTGTTGCAGCAAGCCAGCTTTGACTCTTGGCTAGGCTATCCTACGAGACTCCATTTTGAAATGGTTTTGCGCACACGAGTCCACTACTCACCACTCCAATACACTACCGAGGATCCACCTCCGTCTTCCTACGGAAGAGCCATCCTCGGCACTCACACATATCTTGAGGCTTTTAGTAGTTTCCATTTACTTGTCTATGAACTGTATAGGCAACCAAGTAGTCCTTTACCGCGGACGCGGCTATTCGAATAGATCATGATAACCCTGCAGGGGTGTACTTCTTCATACATGTTTCCACCACTTAGCGTCTGCACACGACATGTGCTCGGCAGACTTCAAGCGAAAGCCGACGTGGGTGTAGACCACGACCTACCTAAACACCTAAGTCTCTAGTCCAGGTTTATCGCCTATCCAGGTTCCATCCGCAGGGAGTCCGGCCGAGGTTTCCCATACGGCCCCGAACGATGTGTACAGGGTTCCGTGACACCTAACGGGTGGCCGGTATTCCCGGCCACGTACCTACCGCATCACAGCCCACCCCTACGGTCAGCGCTGTCCACGGCCTCCAGTAGGCTACAAACACCAGAAACTACTTGCAACTCCTGGACAGAGAACTAGGGTGAATAAGAAGTCGAGCGGGGTCATATTTCAGGGCCCAATGCATGGTAGTAGTTGTATCTTAAATCACACATACAGATCTCAGTGCTTAAGGTCGGCTTCAATGAAACAACCCACCATGTACTCCTACATGGCCTCTCATCGATACCTTTACCAAATCGTGTTCACCACATCACTCTCATTACTGACATAATCATTTCACTCTAGCTCATCACCCAGACGAACCAGACCTGACACGACTCTAAGCATAGCAGGCATAGCAAGGTAGGAACAACACATACATATGGCTCAATCAACTCCTACACATGCTAGTGAGTTTCATCTAGTTACCGTGGCAATGGCAGGTCATGCAGAGGAAGTGGGTTCAACTACCGTAGCACACAGCAGCTTGAAACGCGTTGTCTTAATGCAGTAAAAGAGAGCAGGAGCGAGAACATGGGATTGTATCGATATGATCAAATAGTTGGTTGCTTGCCTGATAGTTCGATGAACTGATATGGTTCTTCGCTAGGGTAATCACGGTACCCCTCGGGGGCAGAACCTGCCGCAAAGAACACCGATACACAACCATCACCAAACAATGTGCGACAATATGATGCATGCATGAAAAATGGCAATATGAGTGTGTTGGGCTAATGCAACTAAAACCAGAAGGGTTTGAACCAATTTGAACCAAAGATTCAAATTTCAAACTCATACATGGCCCTTTAAAGTGTTTTATCTTGTTCTGCATTAAACATCAAGTTAACTTGTTTAATCATGCATGAAAATAGTATAGATGGATAGATTGGATTTTTCTGATCATTTTTCATATATAACTTGTCTGATTTGGAGTTACAGATTAAAAGTTATGAATTTTTGAAGTTTAAACTATATTCTGGCATTTCCTATATTAGAATAAATCCAGAAATTAATTTGTTGCGTCAGCCATGCGTCAGGATGACGTCAGGGTTAACGGGGACGTCCAGGTCAAACCTGACTGTGGGTCCAGGGTGTCAGGGTAATTAGATTAGTTAAAGTTTAATTAAAACTAAACCTATTTAATTAACAGGGCTGGGCCCCACCTGTCATTGACTCATCGGAGTCAACCAGGGCCCACCCGCGGTCAAACCTGGTCGGCTGCACCGGCGTTTAGCCGCCGGCAAGCCCGACGCGGCGGCGGAAGTGGTTTTGGCCGTTCTGGCAACCAAACGAGTCGCGGAGGCCATCGGGGTGGAGTTGAGGAGGAGCCGCAGCTCTTGGTGGAGTCCGTTGGGGTCGGGGTGGCCGGAGTTGGCGCCGGCGACGACTTTGGCGGCCACCAGAGTTCGGCCGAAGGCGAACTTTACGCTAGAGGGGTCGGTGAGGTGCGGGGAGTAGCTGGTTAGGTGCTACGTGACGTGGTGAGCATGATGGACACCAAGTAGTGGCCGGAGGGTGACCGGGAGCACGTCGGCGACGAGCTCCGCGACGGTGGGTGTGGTTGAGCTCCGGGAGGTCGCTACATGTCTCGGGAGCAATAAAAGAAGGGAGGGGAAGATGGTTAAGCTCACGGGGAGTTCGACGAAGCACTTGGTGCGGCCGGGGACGGGCCGGAGCAACGATGGCGTTGAAGGGGATCTCCGGCGACGGCGGTTCGGTCGAGGCCGATGCGGTGGACTCGGGCCTTGCGAGCGCTCGGGGCTCGGCTTGCTCGAAGGAGAGGAGGGTGGCGGAGCTCCTGGACACGGCGGCACGGCATGGGGTTGACGGAGGGCGAGGCTACGGCGAGGGGGTGGCGGCGATGGCGTCGGCCATGGCGGGGGAGCGCGAGATAGAGGAGTTGGGGGAGAATGGAGGTGTCCTGGGGGTTCACGGCGCGGCGTGGAGTTCATCCATCCAGCCACGAGGCGAGGAGGTGAAGCAGGGCGACGGCCAGCTGCGTGGCGCACGCTGCGGCCGCCGTCGGGCACGTGCCTGCCTGCCTGGCCGGCAAGCAGCTCGCTGGAGCGGCGCTGGGCTGGGCCGGCAGGTGGGCCGGGTGCTGGGCGCCAGGTAAGTTTTGCTATTTCTCCTGTTTTCTGTTTTTTTAATACTTCTGCAACTTTGTTGAATTATTAAACATACTTAGGCAACTCCTAAAATCACCAAACTACTCCTGGTCCATAGTTGGATTATTTCCAACATGAAACATTTTAGTTTGGAGATATTTGAGCATTTGAAATATTTTATATAATTTTAAATGCCCAATTCAAATATCTATGATTTAATTCAAAGACCCTAAGATGGCCTAGGAAAATGTGCATCACTTCTGGCAGAGGTTCTGAACCAAGACAAAAATGATGGGCATTTTAGAAGGGCATTTCAGGTTCATTGAAAAAGTTTTTAGTAAACCCTAGTTGGTTTCAGAGGGGGCTGGGGGTTCTGTCATCCCCATTTCAGGTTTCTGATGAAAGAATAGACATGATGCACACTCTAATGCATGAACTAGCTAGGGTGTGACATAATCCGTCGGAGGCCTCACTGCATGGCGTCATCCACGCCAGTTTCCCTCCCTAGAGCGCTTGCTGATTGTTTTGGGAATAGAAATCCGTATCAGTTGTCTTCAAATAAAGTTGCCTCACCATAAAAGCATTGGAATTTTTATTGAAGGATGAAAACTCATGATCGAAGATGCCCCTTCACTTGAAAGGTTGCTCCTTCATTATTTTTATATACATTCGTAAATAACTATCGTCTATGCGCCCAAACTAGAGATCTTGGGTGTAATTCGTGATCTGTTTAATGATCACAATTGGTGTTTGGCTCCACACTTATTCAGGTACCATATATTATCATCTACTCATTTGTAATCATAAGCTGCATTTTTATCTATGCACATAAGTTTTATATCAACTTGGAGTACACTTTGGGTACTAATATTATGTTATATGCTCAATAAAGAGTACCTCCATGGATAGCCTATCAGTGCTACTGGATTCTGTGAAGATCTTATATATCAGAATGTTTAGTTATGATCTGAACATAATTATTGGCTTGTTGTGATGCATTCCATGTCTGGAGAATTTCTATATAAAGGTGATGATTTCATGCACATTGAAAGCTTGTATATATTGTACTAGAATTACTTGTTCAGCTGTCGCTATTTCGGCATACTATTTTTTTAGACCTTAACCGTTTTCAATCTTCATGTCTACATAGGCACTAACACATGGAGTGTCGGTGTCAAAACCGGCGGATCTCCGGTAGGGGGTCCTGAACTGTGCGTCTAGGCCGGATGGTAACAGGAGGCAGGGGACACGATGTTTTACCCGGGTTTGGGCCCTCTTGATGGAGGTAAAACCCTACATCCTTCTTGATTAATATTGATGATATGGATAGTACAAGAGTAGATCTACCACGAGATCAGAGAGGCCAAACCCTAGAAGCTAGCCTATGGTATGATTGTTGTTGTCCTACGGACTAAAACCCTTCAGTTTATATAGACACCGGAGAGGGTTAGGGTTACACAAGGTTGGTTACAAAGGAGGAGATATAGATATACGTATTGCCTAGCTTGCCTTCCACGCCAAGTAGAGTCCCATCCGGACACGAGACGAAGTCTTCAATCTTGTATCCTCATAGTCTAACAGTCCAGCCAATGGAGATAGTCTGGCTGTCTGGAGACCCCCTAATCCAGGACTCCCTTAGTAGCCCCTGAATCAGGCTTCAATGACGATGAGTCCGGCGCGCAGTATTGTCTTCGGCATTGCAAGGCGGGTTCCTTCTCCGAATACATCACAGAAGAATTTGAATATGAGGATAGTGTCCGACCCTGCAAAATAAGTTCCACATTCCACCGTAGAGAGAATAATATTTTCGCAGATCTAATTTGCTGGCTTGTTTTGGCAGCATGACGTTATGTCATGGCCCGGTGATTATTCGAACCGTTTCTTTTAACCATCCCCGCACATAATGCGAGGCAGTTTTTTGACACGTCGTGTCAAAGCAGAGATCATGCTCCCTTATTACGGGATTCTCATTAATACGGGCATGGGTAACCCAACCGTGTCTAGGACTCCTAGATTATAGGCAAGTCCTAAACGGCTACAAAGGGGGCGCTTGATATTCACCCTCTTTATAAAGGGACAAGGTTTTCGCTTTTTTCCCTCTCGTGCTGAATCGAACCCTTCCCCTGCCTCGAGTTCTAACACCAAAAGCCCAGGTTTAGGTGCTCCGGATCTTCAATCATGTCCGGATCCAGCCTTCAAGGAGGATGGACGACCTCCTCCGTTACGAAAGAGGACATTAAGAAGTTGAGGGAGGCCAGATACCTTACCGCCGAGGTTTCGCATCGGCTGCCTGCTTGAGGGAAGATTGTCCCTACTCCTGAACCCAACGAGAACGTCTTGTTCGTCTCCCACTTCCTCCGAGGTCTAGGACTCACTCTGGATCCCTTCGTCAGGGGTTTGATGTTCTATTACGGGCTAGATTTCCTTGATCTAGCTCCAGACTCCTTTCTTCACATCTCGACATTTATTGCCGTGTGCGAGGCCTTCCTCCGCATCACCCCTCACTTCGGCTTGTGGCTGAAGACCTTTGAAGTGAAGCCGAAGATGATCGAGGGGCAACATGTAGTGTGCGGAGGTGCATCAATAGGCAAGATGGCAGGAGCTCCATGGCCGAAAGGTTCCTTCCCAGAGGTGTCTGAATTATGGCAGCGGGAGTGGTTTTATGTCACAGCTCCTAGAAGTGCCAAGTGGGCGGCTGCCCCTGCTTTTCGCTTGGGCCCCCCACCACAACTGATGTCATGGATTAGCAGAGGTCTGAGTTGGGGTCCATCCAAGGACGTGCCTATACTGCAAAGCCGCATCCGAGATCTCTTCAAGGGAGATTTTAATTTGGTTGCGGTCATACAAGTTATGCTGGTTCATCAAGTACAGCCTTGCAAACGCCAGCCCCTTCGCTTGTGGGAGTTCAACCCAGAGGGACCACGTGCCATTCAAAGTTTCCTCGGCCTCACGCACGAGGAGATGTGCAAGTCATTCTTCGGACCTCAAGTAGAGCGTCCGGATATTACCGAGGACGTGGGCCTGAGAAGTAACTGCGCCGCCGAACAAGTAAGAAATCCTCTGGCCGAACACACTGTCTTTTATTCGTTACGAAGTTATTTCTAAGAGTTCGCCTTTTGACCAGGACTGGCTAACAAAGGCGAAGATGATTCGGTGTTTGGCCCCCCTCCCTGAGGGTTTGGAATATCCGGTATTGGAAAAGATGCTCGAGGTCACACCTTCCCCGGAGCCCTTGAAGGAAGATACCGGGGGGGATAATACGGGCGGATGCGGGCCCCCATCGTTGCCTGTTCCAATCGAGGGAATGAGCGTCTCCGCGAAGGAGGACAACCGGGGGAGGAAAAGGACTGCATCCGAGGATCCGGAAGCCGAAGCCTCCAAACGGGAGAAGAAGTCTCCCACAGAGGGTCCTGCCTCGGGGGGTGCTTTTGCCGCACAAAGTCCGCAGGGGGATCAGCCCTCCAACGAGTCATAAGTGATCCAAAATACTTTAATAGTAAAGGTATGTTATCTTTTTTCTGAGAAAATAACCACCGCATATATCTTGTAGTTCGGGCCTTAGCCCCTCTCAGATGAGCTCGTCTTCGGGGGATCTTCTTCCAGAGATGATGGAGAGCAAAACGCCTCCCCTGGACTCCTCCGCTCAAGAAGCAGGCAACCCCGAAGTGTCGTCATGGAGGGCCTATCCGGATCCAGTGAGGCCAGAAGATAATCCCATAGACCCCCGAAGTCCCCAGTGTCTGGCTCCCGAAGAGAGCATACAAAAGAATCCTGCACCGTCTGGTGTGCGGTCGGACATTCTGAGGGAGTTGGTGGGGCGAGCGGCCATCTCAGAATAACACCATATGCTGATGCGTATGGTGATGGAGAGAATCTCGTCCGCCGAAAGCACATTACATGAAGCTTTTTATGAGTCTACTGACAGGCTTTGAGGTACGTGAGATAATATGTGATAGTACTGCACATGTTAGGTGTGCCCTGTGTAGATAGTAGCCCCTGAGACTCTGGTTGTCGACGAGAACGGCGGTGAACAGAGGATCACAGTCCCAGGCAATGACCAGACTGCCCCTATGTGCAGGTGGTGGAAGCTCCGGTGGCTAGCTGGACTAGTGAGTTTGCCAAATTAAAACGGCAACTGGATGAGGCAGACGCCGACATCGAGCTTGTTAACAAGAGGCTTGACGAGGCACATGGTAAGTGTTATTATCTGGTGAACGCCACATAGTAAGAGCAGCATGATGCCAGTATCTTTAATATGTTGTGACTTCAGATGGAGCTGCCGCCGTGGAAACCTTGCGGGCAGAACTTGCCCGAGCCAAGGAACAAGCGAGGATTAGTAATGCGGCTGCTTTGAAGGCGGCCGAAGAGTTGAAAGCCGAGAAGGCCGCACATGGCGAGAGCAAAGAGAAGATGGCCAAGATGGCCGTAGAATTAAAAGACACCACCGACCGTTGCCGGCTTCTTGAAAAAGAAAACCGTGTGAAGGCAACGAACCTTGAGAAGGCCACGATGGCGGGCAAAGACACCCGCTCTACTATGAGAGCGAAGAAGGAGGAGTTGCGGGAGGCCGGGGATATTGCAGCTGGGAAGCCTTCATGCTACAGAGGAAGTTCAGAGATCCACGGTATGCCCCTTTGGATCGGCTGTGGAGTTGGGCAGATGCATATATGGACTTGGCTGCGAGCGCTGGCGATGCGGCCAAATACTTCCAAGGTCAAGCAGATCATGGGGTGGACAAGCTGTTCTAGTCGCAATTCAACGTTCCAGAGCGTCTGCTTCCTTTGACTGATCAGCTAGCCGAATGGGCCGAACTAAATAGGTTGTCTAGACTCGCCATGAGGTCTGTCATGGATCAGCTATGGCCGGAAAGGCCAAAGCCGAATAGCTATTTTAGCTTAGTGTAGCAGGTCCTTGGTGCGGTGCCACGCATTGATGCGATGAAGACGTCGGCGTGCATAGAAGGCTCGCGGATGGCCCTTGCCCGTGTGAAAGCATACTGGGCGGAGATGGATGCTACCACTGTTCCGGCGCAGTGTTCGGCCATAGGCCGAGTGGCTGCCAAGCACTATTTCGAGGAGGTTCTCGAGGGTGCTTGTTTGATAGAGGCCCAGTGCTCGAAGAATATTATGTTTGAGTGACATGTATTCCCATTGTAAACACAATGTTTTTTTGAAATTTTATAAGGTTGTGTTTATACCTTTGCCTGAAAGTAATATGATGCCTCCTGTGCGGCCGTTTATGTATACATGTGTATAACCTAAAAGATTGCAGTTGTCGGCTTCAGCCCCCACGCATATAATGCGGAGGTGCTCGCAAAAAACGCGTGTTCACACTTAACCAAACGTCTTGGTCCTATTAAGGAGGTGATAGCGCAGCGAACGAGGCAATCGGACTATAATGCTTTAACACTTTCACTTGGCCATAGGAGTTCGATAGTGGGGCTACTAGATAGCCCCTGGTGGCTCCGCACTCTCCCGATCTCGGGGTGCGTACATGCCTGGCCGGGAAACGACCCTTCGTTAAGGCGGAGGAATTCTAACATCCCTATAGGTCATCGAGTGGTTGACCAGTCTCACACTATATCATGACAGTCAGTTTTCGGCTTTCTCTACTGAGGTGCTCGTCCAGATGAACCAAGGCACAATCATAGTAGTTCTCCTGGTGCTGCCTTAGCTGGTAAAGTGAAACGTAAGGCACCAAAACACAGGAGCCGGGCAAACCCAATATTTGACCAAAGTCAATGATTTAGAGCTGATGCATATAAGGCCAAACTCGCGACTCCGAACACTCCCTAAGGTATTCGGTCTTTATGGTATAAACTGGGCCTAAATAGTGGCCTTTGTAGGAAGCCCCTTGTGTCCAGGTACATGCATTATTCTGGCGTGGCCACATGCCAAGACGTCAGCATCCTTCTCAACTGTGCTGAGAATTCGGTGGATATGTATCAACAAGAGACAGTAAAAAAGTTTTACGCACGGTCTTAATCTAAAAAGAATCCTTGGAGCGGGTCCCTGTTGCACATCTGCACCTGTGTCTCCGTTGTGCCGTATCCTGGACGGGTGTAGCACGATGATCATCTGTAAAAGAGAGAAACTTAGGTGAAAAAGTTGTCGTGCAAAAAGATAGTTTTTTTAAAAAAACCATGTATAATTCAAGATGAGTAAATATTGCTAGTTGTCTGCACGCGTTGAGCCCCTTGTATTTGTAATAGGGGTGTGACCATCCATCCGGTATGAATTACATATGGCTGCGCCAGACTCGTCTAACCGTGTCTGAGGTCTTGACGACCTGTTAAATGCTTTAGTTGGTGAGGCCGTTTTTAGTGTGTGGCTGCTAAGGCCGCCTCACTCTCTTTGGCACGGAAAGATCGCTCAATATTTCCATTCACTATAATGATGCCACGTGGACCGGGCATCTTGAGTGTGAGGGGAGCATAATGCGGTATTGCATTAAAGCGAGTGAAAGCTTCGCGTCCAAGTAGTGCTTGATAGCCACTTTGGAACAGAGCGATGTGGAAGGTTAAATGTTCGCTACGGAAGTTATCGGGGAAGCCGAATATAACCTTTAGTAGCAGGGAGCCCGTACAATGAGCCCCTGGGCCTGGCGTTACTCCTTTAAAGGTAGTATTGCTATGGCGAATTTTTGTTGGGTCTATCCCCATTTCGCGGATTGTGTCCTGGTATATAAGGTTTAGACTGCTGCCACCGTCCATTAGGACTCGTGTGAAGTGGTATCCGTCAATTATTGGGTCTAATACCTGGGCAGCCCATCCTGCACGCCGGATACTTGCTGAGTAATCACGATGATAAAAAATGATCGGTTGAGACGACCAGTGGCAGGACTTCGCGGTGATAGGCCCTTGGGCATATTTTTCTAGGAGTGCCGTTTTGTTTCTTCCTTTGATCACGTGTAACACGTTGAATTTTTTGACTTCTGGTGGGAATTTCTTTTGTTCCCCACTGTCTTGCTTGAGAGGCTCATCCTCGTCTTCGCTTGGTGTATCCTCCCCCTTGTGTATGGCGTTGAGTTTGCCGGACTGCTTGAAGACCCAACATTCTCTGTGGGTATGATTAGCGAGTTTACCAGGGGTGCTATGGATCTGACATATTTGGTCCAGAATTTTATTTAGGCTGGACAGGTCGTCTCTGGCGCCTTTAGAGGGCGGCTTTTGCTGACCTGGCCGAGAGCTTTTGAATCCGGCGTTTACTGCCGTGCTCTTCGTGCTATCTTCTTTATTCCGGCGTTTGTTATTGTTGTTGCGCCGTGATTTCCCGTTTCCATCTCTAACTTCAGATGTACTGGGGTCGCTGGTGCTGCATCTGGCTAGCCAGCTGTCCTCACCCGCGCAAAAGCGGGTCATGAGGTTTGTTAATGCTGCCATTGTTCTTAGCTTTTCTTGTCCGAGGTGTCTGGCAAGCCATTCGTCACGGACGCTATGCTTAAAAGCTGCCAAGGCTTCATTGTTCAGACAGTCAACAATTTGGTTCTTTTTAGTAAGAAACCTGTTCCAAAGTTTTCGGGCTGACTCTCCGGGCTGTTGAGTTATATGACTCAAATCGTCCGCGTCTGGAGGTTGGACATAAGTCCCTTGAAAATTTGCCCGAAAAGCGTCTTCGAGCTCTTCCCAGCTTCCAATGGAGTTTTCGGGGAGGCTTTTAAGCCAGTGCCGAGCTGGCCCTTTGAGTTTGAGGGGTAAATACTTGATGGCGTGGAGATCATCTCCTCGAGCCATGTGGATATCGAGGATATAGTCCTCAATCCAGACCCTAGGGTCTGTTGTTCCGTCGTATGCCTCTATGTTTACGGGTTTGAATCCCTTTGGAAATTCATGGTCCAGCACCTCATCGGTGAACCATAGGGGGTGTGCAGCACCCCTATATCTGGGTGTACCGCATTGTTCGGGTGTTTGTTGTGTTGCATCATATGCTGGAGCACGCTTGCGTGGTCCATAGATGGATCTGGTTTCGCCATCCTTTTGATGTGATCCCTCGTGTAGACCGCGTATTGTCTTATGTGTGGCGTTGCTTGCCACTTTATGTTGGCCGTGAGGTCGTCTATCCGGCCAGATGGCTGTTTTAATTTTTGGTTGTGGGGGGTCTAAGGCCTCCTCATCGAATTCAGGTAGCAGCTTCCGCTTTGGGTAGCTCTTGGTGGGGCGATTGCCGCCGTACTTCGCCGCTGTGTTGAGTACTTTGCTCCATCTGATTTGGAGTATGTTCTGCGCAGCCTTGAGCCTTTGCTTCTGCTTTTTCAGGCTCCTCGCGGTGGCAACAAGCCTTTGACGGGCGTTCTGCTGCTCCGGGTGTCTGTCCGGCGTTATGTCGTCCGAACTATTATCTTTGATAGAATTGGTTTGTTTGGTTTGATTCTCCGTATTGCCGTGCTCCGGCAGTGTTTCGCCCTGCTCCAACACTGGGTCTGTATGATCGTTGTTTCTGCCGAGGCAGGGTTCGGGGCAGCGCTTGCACCGCCGCTTTGACTGCTTCTCGAGGGAACAAGCCTTCGATGCGTCCTTCCATTCCTCGTCGTCGTCTTCTTTTGGTGTGTCCACCATGTATACGCCATATGATGAGGTGGACGTCCAGCGCCCTGTGGGCGGTGGTTCCTCTTCGCCTCCCGCATCATCGTCCATACCGTCGATGTCTTCGGAGTCAAAGTCGAGTATGTCGGTTGAGTCATCGACAGTGGCTATTAAGTGGGTGGTGGGTGGGCGTCGAATTTCATCGTCGTCCGTATCCCAATCCCGTTGGCCATAATCCGGCCAGGGCTCTCCTGACAAAGAGAGAGACTTTAGTGAATTCAGAATGTCGCCGAAGGGCGAGTGCTGAAAGATATCCGCGGCGGTGAATTCCATGATCGGCGCCCAACCGGATTCGATTGGCAGGGGCGCGGATGGATCGGAGTTCGAAAAAGAGTCCAACACCTTGGAGTCACTGGCTGCGCAGAGGGTTAGGCAGGTGTTCGGCTCGATCATCATTGAGACTGCGGCCCCTGAGGCGGTGTCTAACCACCCATCCTCAATTGGCACTGTTGGCTCCGAACTAAGGGTCAGAGCTGATGCGGGCGCGACCTCTGGGGTACTAGTCGGTGGTAGAGCCAGGTCATACCCATCGCGACAGTGCGGCGTGCTCGGCTGTGGCTCGAATCCATCGAAGATCAAGTCTCCATGGATGTTGGTCGTGTAGTTCAAACTTCCAAATCTGACCTGATGGCCAGGGGCATGGCTTTCAATTTGCTGCAGATGGCCAAGCGAATTAGCCCGCAGTGCAAAGCCGCCGAATACGAAGATCTGTCCGGGGAGAAAAGTCACACCCTGGACCGCATCGCCATTGATGATAGTAGGAGCCATCAAGCCTAACGGCGACAACACAGAGGAACTCTCAATGAAAGCACCAATGTCGGTGTAAAAACCGGCGGATCTTGGGTAGGTGGTCCCGAACTGCGCGTCTAGGTCGGATGGTAACAGGAGGCAAGGGACACGATGTTTTACCCAGGTTTGGGCCCTCTTGATGGAGGTAAAACCCTACGTCCTGCTTGATTAATATTGATTATATGGGTAGTACAAGAGTAGATCTACCACGAGATTAGAGAGGCCAAACCCTAGAAGCTAGCCTATGGTATGATTGTTGTTGTCCTACGGACTAAAACCCTTCGGTTTATATAGACACCAGAGAGGGTTAGGGTTACACAAGGTCGATTACAAAGGAGGAGATATCCATATATATATTTCCTAGCTTGCCTTCCATGCCAAGTAGAGTCCCATCCGGACACGAGACGAAGTCTTCAATCTTGTATCTTCATAGTCTAACAGTTCGGCCAATGGAGATAGTCCGGCTGTCCGGAGACCCCCTAATCCAGGACTCCCTCATGGAGAAAAACATATAACAAATCGGTGGCGTAATAAGCATCGGGATTTTCTCAGTTCTCATGACATTCATTTGAGGACAATAATGATGGAAGGATATGCATTCAACCAGGCAAACAGAAGCTTTGTCACATTCTTCATGTGGAATGCGAGGTTACTATTGTGCTTGAGGCTTAACGTTTCTTTTCAACAGGAAATTTCTCATGGACAAACATGTTGAACAGCAAAAAAAGAAGTTTCAGGTGGACAAATGGGCTTCTAAACATGCTCGGCTTCTATTTACAACTTCTTGTGGTCATGTTACAACTTTTTTTTTGCACAGGATGTTGATTTTATGGATCAGACCGATCCATTTGTTTGTGACTACCAAAAAGAGTGCTTGGGTTAGATGTTATTGCCATGTTCATTCTAGGTTTTGTCTAAATTTGATGAACAATTAATGCTTGGGCTTTTGTACACCCCTCTGCCTGCCACTACACTGCCGCATCTTCCACGGCTCCTGTTTGTTCCCGTCCAAGGCCTCGCCGTCCTTCTCTGCCTTGGTTTGCTCGCTGTGCCCGCCGCCGTCTACCGTTGTCAACATGGTCAACAATCGAGAGGAATCAGGAGATGTTTGTACATGGAGAGGCTGACAGTAGGGACCCACCAGGGTCATGGCATTACGCAACCAGGTGCCTCATTATTACAAGCCAAAAAAATACTTCCTCCTAATTGTTTGACATCTAGGTCCCACGCAATTGTCAATGTAGTCAATAAACGAGAAAATTACATAGTGAGTGGCTAACACCAGGGACCCAGCAGCTCGCCCAGTTGTTTTTTAGTTTTAGAGACGGAGTTCAACTACACGCTGTGCGGGGGCTGTGGCCCGTCTAGCCCACGCTTTTATTTAAGCATAAGATGAGCCAAGTTTATATCTTTTTTCTTTCTAAAAATGACTAGCCCAGTTCTTTTTTTGGAGAATACCCAACCGAGGTGTACTTGCTTTTCTCACCCCTTCTGGGCTGCAAATCTTCCAAGATGAGGAGGGATGTATTGGGCTTCCTAAGAAAATGGGCTATAAGTAGTAAGAATTGGGCTGTAAATTTCTAAACCAAAGCCAACCGGCAATTACATTCAAATTTGATTTTTTTGTGGGATTCAATATTCTAAATTTCATTACTTTTTTCCCAAGAAAACTTCTTTGTCATTTATTTTGACATAATTTGTTTAAAATTATTTTTAACGCGACTCAAAATTTCGTGATTAAAAGATTTGGAGGCTCACTTGTGGGCCTAATAGGGGTATGATGATGCTATCCTAAAAAATTTGATGCATATGCAAGGCTTTCTCAACTTAGTCAACAAAAAGGAGTGTGTGTTGGATGTCCATCCAACGGCCATCGTGCTCTTGCCGCCCAAACTAGTGCCGGTGGAACTGCCTGATCCCTCCTCCCATGGGCGGTTGTGCTGCTGCCCGGCCAGCCCTGTACCCACCCGCGCCTCCTGTTATTTACCGACGATGTCAACCTCACCCCATAGCCGACCAGCCAGCCCTCATACTCCCCTTGGCATGGGCATCTGCTGCTGTGGCTTTGCCGTCGTCCACCATGTTGTTGCTCTCAGCGCGGCGTGGTCAACATGGCCAACAAACAACAACCATCGGAAGAGGAATGTAAGTGGAGAGGCTGATAGTAGGGACCCACACTAGAAAGTGCCTCTTTATTACATGAAAAAGTGAAGTTGCTCCTGCTGACAGTTGGTACCCACCGGTTGTATCTTCGCACGGAAGGAAGTGCCTCCTTCTTATGCGAAAAAACTATTCCTCCCGATGACAGCTTGGAGCCGGTAGATTTGGTGGCTGACTTGTGGGACTACAAAGCTGACGCGTACGCAGGGTATTGTCAACTTAATCAACAAATGATTCTAGCAGCTGGACCGCTGGATGTTAATCCAACAGCCGTGCTGCTTATTCAACCTCTGATCTTGCTCATGTCTCTCATGGGCGGCAGTGCTGTTGTGTACCCGAACAAGTCAAGTTTCCCACTCCTCTCCATCTGTGTCTCCATTGTTGTGTCTTCCCCATCTCCGGGTCATTCCAGTCTGGGGCCTCGTCGTCGTCCACCGACCATGGCGCGCTTGGCACGGTGTGGTCAACATGGTCAATAAACGAGTCATACGGAAGATGACAGTATGTCGAGAGACTGGCAGTGGGGGTGCATGCATGCAACTGCATCCTTTTTACCCTGAAATATAATGTTTTCTCCCCCTGACAGCTCGGACCCACCAGCTACATCTTCGCACCCAAGGAAGTGCATCCTTATTATGGGTAAACAAAATGATTCCTCCCCTTGACAGCTGGGACCCATCAGCTATAACTTTGCATGCAAGGAAGTGCTTCCTTATCCTCCCTAACGGCTGGGACCCACCCGGTCAAACCATGCATAGGGTTGTCTCTCTGATAGCGAATGTCTACATACATACTGGTCGATCGGTCTCTCTGCAAGGATGAACCGTGGCCGAGCAAGGAGCGACACGTGTGACAGAGTAGTTGAGGCAGTCCTGTATAAATAATGTACACGTATGTACAACCACGCTACAAGAAAGTAAATGCGGCTACGTAAGTACATACAGGCGGGATCTCGAACGCAGACAGCGATGGCGTCCTATTCATTGGTAGCCAACCGGCCTGGTTAGAATGGAGAAACTGCGTTGTGTTCATTGAGAGGGAACGAAATGCATCGTGTTCATCAAGAGCCAACCGGCTTGGACGGAATAGCCGAAACGAGTTGCATACCACAGAACGGAGGACACGACCTTTTGTTCAACGGTGTACAGTCGAAACAGGGTCCTGTTCATCGAGAAGGGTCTGGCGTACTGCAAAATGGAGAAAACAGACCTATATTTGAGCGCCTACGGTCGAAACGGGGTGTTGTTGATCGGGAGGGTTGTGGCATATCGCAAAAAAGAGGAAACAGACTTGTCTTGGAGCGCCTATGGTCGAAATGGGGTCCTGTTCATCAGGACGGGTATGGCATACCGCAAAAAGGGACACCACGGGGTCCTATTCATCCACCGTCTACTACCTCGCTCCAACCTCCACAGGCTACTGTTCATCCACCATCGACTTCCTCCAGCCTCCACCTGCTACTGTTCATCCTCCATCGACATCCTCCTACCTCCACCAGCTACTATTCATCGACGGGGTCCTGTTCATCTAGCCTCCACCGGCTACTATTCAACAAGTCCTCCATGGGGTCCTATTCATCCAGCTTCCACTGGCTACTATTCAACCAACCCTCCATGGAGTAATGTTCATCCACGCCCAACCGTCTCGGGTGTGTAGCGACCTCCTCTCAATCGGGGTCCTGTTCATCCAGCGGTAACAACCTCTACTACCACGGGGTTCTGTTCATCCAACCCCCACAGGGAACTGTTCGTCCAACCCCAATAGCGGTCATTGTTCATCAAAAGGCAGCAGGTTCGATCGGCTTTAGTTAGCAGCAGTAGCGAAGGAATCGCTTGGGTTCAGTTAACAACAAGGGATCAATCGCTCGGGTTAAGTAATGTAGCTAGTGCAATTGCTCGGGTTTAGTAAGCGAACGCCTCGCTCGGGTGCAGTTAGAGCCCAACCCCTTGCACGCACATGCGTACGTGTATGAGAAAAACACGCAAACCTCCGTGCATCTCTCGGCCCCAACCACCCACCATACCCGGGAACTCCCTGAAATTTCCCTCGCCCTTGCTTCTACGATGATTTTTTCCATCGTAGACGGCCCAAAGAATGTCATACAGGTGCGTCCCCGGACCGTCCAGGACAAAAAGCCCATTTTTATGTCATGATTTTTTGTCATGGAAGTAGGACCCACCACATCTATGATGATACGTGGTTTTGTCGCAATTATCGTCATAGAAGTGTCATAAGCATGACAGAAAAATATTCGTTTGGCCCAAAATGTCACAGATGTGTCTTTTTTGTAGTGGCACCGCCGTCTGTAGGGCCTTCACTCACGAGTTGCGTCAGGTGGTTTAGCCAGTCAAGTGCAAGCTAGAACTGCCCCGCACTACAACCGCATCCCCGACCCCACGGAGTTCCTGCAGCTCTACGCACTGAGCATCGAGGCGGTGAATGGTGGCGAAAAGGTCATGTCGAATTGGTTTCCTATGGCCCTCAAGGATGGCGTGCGTTCCTGGCTCATGAACCTGCCTGATGATTCAATCTCTTCATGGGATGATCTTCGTAGGCAGTTCATCACCAACATCTAGGGCACTCGCGACAATGCCCTCACCAACACGACTCGTGGCGCGTGAAGCAACGCCCTGGTAAGACCCTCCGCAAGTACATTCAGCACTTCACCCAAGTTGCAGCTCTACGTGCCGAGCATCGAGGCGGTGAATGGCGGCGACAAGGTCATGCCGAACTGGTTTCCTATGGCCCTCAAGGATGGCGTGCGTTCCTGGCTCATGAACCTGCCTAAGGATTCAATCTCTTAGTGGGATGAGCTTCGCAGGAAGGTCATCTCCAACTTCTAGGGCACTCACGATAACGCCCTCACCAACAACCACTCGTGGCGCGTGAAGCAATGCCCTGGCGAGACCCTCCGCAAGTACATTCCGTGCTTCACCCAAGTGCGCCACAAGATTTTGAAGGCCTCCGATGAAGCCGTCATCACGGCATTCACCAATGGCGTCATGGACGACAAGATGTGCGAATACCTTGCCATCAATGATGACCTGAGTTCAGCGTTTGAATTGTTCAACATGGATGACAAGTGCACCAAGGCAGAGGAAGGCCGCCTCTTCGTCCTTAGCAACCTCGACACCGAAGCAGACGACAATAAAGCCAAGGCCAAGGAAGTAAAGAGCAAGGGCCCTGCCGTGCTAGCGGCGGAGCCTGAGTAGAAGCGCGGCCATGACCGATAAGCTCGTCAGACATTGCTTCTTGTTCTGCTTCTACCATAACGTGCGCACCCACAACACCGATGACTGCTAGGAGCTCAAGGCGCTGTGCGACGAGCGCTTGGCTATCACCCTGACCGCAGCGATCATGGTTTTGTCCATGGAGGCGGCCGTGGTGGAGGCCGATGGGACAACTGCAATCCCCGCCAGGGCTAGCGCGACTAGCCTTGCTAGGGTGTCTGGCATGATCAGCCTCGCGATAGCGCCTAGTGCGATTAGCCCCGTGAGGAACGCCCTCTCACTACAATAAGAACCTCCCTACGGCAACGCATCAATGCGGTGTCTTATGTCCATATATGTGTTGTTAAGGGATACACCAACGGATTATTATGTGTTGCCGTTGGTAGCGTTGGAAGGACCAACAACAACGTATATGCTTGCATTGGTAAACGACATGTAGAAGCGTTGTTAGGTAGCAACATATAAAGCTAGAGTCCAACAACACTTCATATACGTTGGTGGCGACCCTACACAAAAGGATTTTTAATTAAATGGAGATAACGAAGCATTGCAATGACTTTAAGCTTCATTGGATAACATGAACAATTAATGACATTTAATATATTGTCATCCATAATTATTAGGTCAATGCGGAAGTGCATAGGAGGCACAATATAACAAACCAAAAGATCTCATATATTAAATCGAATAAGTTGCATTACAAAGAACATGATCCAAAGATTACAAATCTCATATATTAAATAGACTATGTTGCATTACAAAGAACATAATCCAACGATTACATGAGGTGAAACTATATCTAGTAGTTCTTTACCTTGCTATCAACTATAATGTTTGAAACATTGCTCCTAAAATGGCACTCTAATTATCTTGTAGTAGTAGCTCCATTCTTAACCTTGCAACTAACATCTGAGACTTGCATCGTAAATTTATCTTAGTGATCTACAACAACAATATGAGATGAGTAATTTATAGTAAAGAAAATCAGGCTAATAGAAGTAAAATTTAAATGGCTAATTAACAATCTGAATAGAAACACTTCTTTAACATGAATTTATTAAAAAAACATTGCAGATTATATGCAACCTATATCCGTGTACTAATTTTATTTTTTTCACCTTTGAAAAGCAAAAAACCAAGCACCTTTGACCTATTGGTGTGGTTGTTCATTGTGAAAACTATCAGCTTGTCTTTGCTACTAAAAAGTATCCAAACATTATATTATAATAACACTGGATGAATTCAGCAACTAGCTAATGTACGTAACCAATAGTACTGACTACTAAAATGTTGAACATCGCCATCTTCTTGAGATCTCTACACTAATTAGCTTTGCGTCACATTACTCCTGTAGTACTCAGCTTGGGATGATTCATTAGCCATGCTTGCTATGTTGTATTAGGAGAAAATCTCAGTGCGAACAACTTGAAAAATCCTTAAATAATGTACATCATGGAAAACTTTGTAGTTACCCAAGAATTATATTTTCCTGATCCATGAATAAGATTCTCAGAAGCTAAAAAAAGAAACAACAGAAAAAAAGAGCATCATCAGATTTGGAATGGTTGGAGTTATCAACTCATGGTCACATGTTTTTTCCAATAAAACTTGGCGAGAGACAACCAAACTGAAAGCATGAAGAAAGAAAAAAAGTAGACCATCACCCCATATGTAGTTTAGAACACTCTGTATACTATGTTATCTTATAGTTAAGAGATTTCATTTAAACTCTAGCCAAATTTAAGCATACGAGGATATATCTAAACTATTTCCGAGAACCAAGGCAGTGCCTATGTAATACTGGGTACTCAAACCAAGTCACGTGACACACATAACAGCCAAATAGCATGTAAGATCAATGGTATCGTTAGTTAGCCATTACTTGCAGAGATGTATTTCATTACCTCGCACATGAGAGTCGCACATGGCTCCATGGACACAGCCGTGTAGTCATTTCACAGAAATATTAGGCATACCTGATTGGTAGAATGATCGGGAGTGTGGGCACAATGAGACATCTAATATCCAGTTGTCAGAAGCGGACACTCAAGTTACCAAATATGGAGTAGTTACTCACTAAACAAAAATTGTGAAAAGAAAACGAAGTTGAGAAGTGGTCGCTTGTGTTGGGTGCAAAAATAATCCATACTTAAGTATTCATGTATTACATAGCACATTTCCAAAAATATCATGTACACAATCCAAGGTAGCTGAGCCAAACACACATGCCATGCAGTCATTTGTTATAATGCAGAAGGCACAATATCTCCCTATTATAAATAGTAATGCGATGAGGCAAGTGCATACTGGTCCACGTGTGATTCAGTCGGGAAACAAAAGGATATATATGATAAATAAATTCATTAGAGGTAAGAGGAAAACAATTGACAGAACCCAAACTGAAAGATCAGGATATCTCATTCTATAGCCACTTATAATTTGAAAGAGCCACCTGAAATCAATGAGCCGAGGTAAAGTAATCACACAGAAAAATCAAGAAGCAGAACTATAGGTACAAACAGTAAAGTAATGGCACTTATGATTGGTTCATCTCTAATTTAAGTTGCTATCTCCACATGAATAAGGGCGAGGAGGAGGCAAAACGGTGATGTAAATTTTGTGAGGAATCAATTGTTGCGGTCAAAACATTAGAAGATTAGCTAACCAAATATGGAAAAGATGGAAGAGCTAGAATGCTAGCTGGCACTTTGACCCTTCACGGGGATAAGAAGGGAGGAAGAACACATTGGTGAGGGGTTTAAGGGGTTGTGGGCAAGGTACATGATGGCGTAGTTGCTGCCGGCGGCACTAGCTTCGGCGAGCGCTCATAGAGGCTAGAGGGTCTTCCCCTTGCATTAGAGATTCATGCATAGAAAGAAGTCATGGATTGGATAGGAATAAAACACTGCGAGTCTGCACCGCGAGGCAGAAGTGACAGGGACAGGGCGGCCATCTCCAGCAGCAGCGACGATGACTGTAGCACAGGTACATCTCGCTTCTCTTTCTTCTCCTCTTCTTAAGTTATAGGATAGGGTTAGATTGCGACAGTTCTTGATCCTAGTTTCCTACTACCTTCTACCTAGGGCTGAATTATCCCATTCACCTCACCAATTAATCAATTGTTGTGGGCATGTATTTGGCTTTTTTCCAGATTTCTGAAATCCACTTATTAGTATTAATCAGAGTTGATTACTACATATACTTATTAAAGTATACTCTACTTATTAGTAACTGTGTAATGCTTTTGCATTGAAGATTTAAACTGGGAAGCAACAAGCAAATAAGCTTTTGCTTCACTATTAAATGAGAAAATATATATACTAGCAATAATCATGGTAAACAAACATGTGGTTGTTTAGAAATAGGAATGTGATGGTGCATTAACTGGGATCTATACGTACATTGCTTCATGATTTTTTTTATAACAAGAGTACTTGTGCTTCAAATCTCTGTTTTTTGGTGTCTGCCATCATGACACAATAATTAAATCCATGTCATACCCTGTATATAACCGAATAGTATTTATATGGAGGTAATAGTTGATGCAAGGGATTCAATCCCTAAAGGGATCCGAGTGATCCGAGTGACATGCAGGAATCCACTGAATCCATGTGTTGATTGGTTCCCTTTGGGGAGTAAATCAAACAGAACAAATCCTTGAGGATACAAATAAAGAAAAGCATATGCGGGAGGGACAAAATAAGACCTGCTGAACTCCTGCAATTGAGGAGGACGGGTCCGTCAGTACTTGCATCGTCCCTGGCTGTGCGGACGAACAACGACGGCATCTGCATCCCCGATCGCGCGGAAGAACAGCGGCGGCGTCTGCATCTACGGTCGGCCGGAGGAACGGCGGGAGCGATGCTTTCCCCGATGAAGGAGGATGGGCGACGTACATAGTGTGCATCCCCGAGGAGCCGAGAAATTGGCGAGGGAGGCAAGCTTGGAAGAGGAGCAAGGGCAGGCGGCCGAGGGCGAGGGAGCGGCAGCGAGGATGGGAGCCTTGGCTGCTGGTTGTGTCTCTGGATTTGTTTTAGTGAACGGATATTTCACCTTTCGTGACCGAGTGTTGATAGCGCAAAAAGAGATGGAGGTGGGTACGGGGAGGTTAACACTAAGTGGGGAAGGTGGGTTCAATCAAACAACACATTGTATTATCGTCGTTGCAAGACATGTGTTGCTATATAGGGGTGTTTGTTGTAGTGTCTGGACAATGCGGGCCTTCCTGAAGGAAATATGCCCTATAGGCAATAATAAAGTTATTATTTATTTCCTTATTTTATGATAAATGTTTATTATTCATGCTAGAATTGTATTAACCGGAAACATAATACATGTGTGAATACATAGACAAACAAAGTGTCACTAGTATGCCTCTATTTAACTAGCTCGTTGGTCAAAGATGGTTATGTTTCCTAACCATAGACATGAGTTTTCATTTGATAAACGGGGTCACATCATTAGGAGAATCATGTGATTGACTTGACCCATTCCATTAGCTTAGCACTTGATCATTTCAGTTTATTATTATTGCATTCTTCATGACTTATACATGTTCCTATCACTATGAGATTATGCAACTCCCGATTACGGAAGAAACACTTTGTGTGTTGCTAAATGTCAGAACGTAACTGGGTGATTATAAAGGTGCTCTACAGGTGTCTCCGATGGTACTAGTTAAGTTGGCATAGAACGAGATTAGGATTTGTCACTCCTATTGACGGAGAGGTATCTCTGGGCCCTCTCGGTAATGCACATCACTATAAGCCTTGCAAGCAATGCAACTAATGAGTTAGTTGCGGGATGATGCATTACGGAACGAGTAAAGAGACTTGCCGGTAACGATATTGAGCTAGGTATTGAGATACCGACAATCGTATCTCAGGCAAGTAAACATAACGATGACAAAGGAAACAACGTATGTTGTCATGTGGTTTGACCAATAAAGATCTTCGTAGAATATATAGGAGCCAATATGAGCATCCAGGTTCCGCTCTTGGTTATTGACCGGAGAAGTGTCCCGGTCATGTCAACATAGTTCTCGAACCCGTAGGGTCCGCACGCTTAATGTTCGGTGAAGATCGGTGTTATGAGTTTATCTGATTTGATGTACCGAAGCTAGTTTGAAGTCAAGGATGTGATCACGAACATGATGAGGAGTCTCGAAATGTTCGAGACATAAAGATTGATATATTGGACGACTATATTCGGATACAAGAAGTGTTCCGGGTGATTTCGGAGAAGACCGGAGTGCTGGAGGGTTACCGGACCCGCCCCCCCCCCCCCCCGGGAGAAGTAATGGCCACATGGGCCTTAGTGGAGAGAGAGAGAGGGCCGACCAGTGCAGGTCGTGCGCCCCCTTCCCCTCTGGTCCGAATTGGACTAGTGAAAGGGAAGGGGGGGCGCCCCCCTTTCCTTCTCCCTCCTCTCCTTCCTTTCCCCCACCTAGTAGGAGTAGGAAAGGGGAGTCCTACTCGTACTAGGAGGAGGACTCCTCCTCCTGGCATGCCCTAGAAGGCCCGGCCGGCCTTCCCCCATTGCTCCTTTATATACGGGGGCAGGGGGCACCCTAGGACACACAAGTTGATTGTTCCAAGCCGTGTGCGTTGCTCCCCTCCACCATAATCAACCTCGATCATATTGTAGTGGTGCTTAGGAGAAGCCCTGTGTCGGTAGCAACATCATCACCATCATCACGCCGTCGTGCTAACGGAACTCTCCTGTGAAGCTCTATTGGATCGGAGTTCAAATGACGTCATCGAGCTGAACGTGTGCTGAACTCGGAGGTGCCATATGTTCGGTACTTGGATCAGTCGGATCATGAAGACGTACGACTACATCAACCGCGTTCTCATAATGCTTATGCTTATGGTCTACGAGGGTATGTGGACGATACACTCCTCTCTCGTTGCTATGCATCACCATGATCTTGTGTGTGCGTAGGAGAAGTTTTTAAATTACTACGTTCCCCAACAGTGGCATCTGAGCCAGGTTTATGCGTAGATGTTATATGCATGAGTAGAACACAAGTGAGTTGTGGGCGATACAAGTCATACTGCTTACCAACATGTCATACTTTGGTTCGGCGGTATTGTTGGATGAAACGGCCTAGACCGACATTACGCGTACACTTACCCGAGACTGGTTCTACCGACGTGCTTTGCACACAGGTGGCTGGCAGGTGTCAGTTTCTCCAACTTTAGATGAATAGAGTGTAACTACGCCCGGTCCTTGTTGAAGGTTAAAACATCACTAACTTGATGAAATGTCATTGTGGTTTTGATGCATAGGTAAGAACGGTTCTTGCTTAGCCCGTAGCAGCCACGTAAAAGTTGCAACAACAAAGTAGAGGACGTCTAACTTGTTTTTGCAGGGCATGTTGTGATGTGATATGGTCAAGGCATGATGCTATAGTTTATTGTATGAGATGATCATGTTTTGTAATGGAGTTATCGACAACTGGTAGGAGCCATATGGTTGTCGCTTTATTGTATGCAATGCAATCGCCTTGTAATTGCTTTACTTTATCACTAAACGGTAGCGATAGTCATAGAAGCAATATTTCGTGAGACGGCAACTATGCTACGATGGAGATCATGGTGTCGCGCTGGTGACGACGGTGATCATGATGCTGCTTTGGAGATGGAGATCAAAGGCACAAGATGATGATGGCCATATCATATCACCTATATTGATTGCATGTGATGTTTATCCTTTATGCATCTTATTCTGCTTGATTGACGGTAGCATTATAAGATGATCTCTCACTAAATTTCAAGGTACAAGTGTTCTCCCTGAGTATGCACCGTTGCCAAAGTTCGTCGTGCCGAGACACCACGTGATGATCGGGTGTGATAAGCTCTACGTTCACATAAAACGGGTGCAAGCTAGTTTTGCACACGAAAAAATAGTCGGGTTAATCTTGACGAGCCTAGCATATGCAGATGTGGCCTCGGAACACTGAGACCAAAAGGTCGAGCATGAATCATATAGTAGATATGATCAACATAGTGATGTTCACCATTGAAAACTACTCCATTTCATGTGATGATTGGTCATGGTTTAGTTGATTTGGATCACGTGATCACTTAGATGATTAGAGAGATGTCTATCTAAGTGGGAGTTATTAAATATGATTTATTGAACTTTAATTTATCATGAACTTAGTACCTAATAGTATTTTGCTTGTCTATGTTGTTGTAGATAGATGGGCTGTGTTGTTGTTCCGTTGAATTTTAATGCGTTCCTTGAGAAACCAAAGTTGAAAGATGATGGTAGCAATTACACGGAATGGGTTCGTAACTTGAGGATTATCCTCATTGCTGCACAGAAGAATTACGTCCTGGAAGCATCGCTAGGTGCCAAACCTGCTGCAGGAGCTGAACCAGATGTTATGAACATCTGGCAAAGCAAAGCTGATGACTACTTGATACTTCAGTGTGCCATGCTTTACAGCTTAGAACCGGGACTTCAACGACGTTGTGAACGTCATGGATCATATGAGATGTTCCAGGAGTTGAAGTTAATATTTCAAGAAAATGCCCGGATTGAGAGATATGAGGTCTCCAATAAGTTCTACGGCTGCAAGATGGAGGAGAATAGTTCTGTCAGTAAACATATACTCAAAATGTCTGGGTATAACAATCACTTGATTCAACTAGGAGTTAATCTTCCGAACGATAGTGTCATTCACAGAATTCTTCTATCACTACCACCAAGCTACAAGAGCTTCGTGATGAACTATAACATGCAAGGGATGGATAAGACAATTCTTGAGCTCTTTGCACTGCTATAGGCTGCGGAGGTAGAAATCAAGAAGGAACATCAAGTATTGATGGTCAACAAAACCACCAGTTTCAAGAAAAAGGGTAAAGGGAAGAAGAAAGATAACTTCAAGGAGAACGGCAAACAAGTTGCTGCTCAAGAGAAGAAACACAAGTCTGGACCTAAGCCTAAGACTGAGTGCTTCTACTTCAAAGGGACTGGTCAGTGGAAGCGGAACTGCCCCAAGTATTTGGTGGATAAGAAGGATGGCAAGGTGAACAAAGGTATATGTGATATACATGTTATTTATGTGTACCTTACTAAATCTCGGAGTAGCACCTGGGTATTTGATACTTGTTCTGTTGCTAATATTTGCAACTGGAAACAGGGACTACGGATTAAGCGAAGATTTGCTAAGGACGAGGTGACGATGCGTGTGGGAAATGGTTCCAAAGTCGATGTGATCACCGTCGGCACGCTACCTCTACATCTACTTTTGGGATTAGTTTTAGACCTGAATAATTGTTATTTGGTGCCAGTGTTGAGCATGAACATTATATCTGGATCTTGTTTGGTGCGAGACGGTTATTCATTTAAATCAGAGAATAATGGTTGTTCTATATATAAGAGTAATATCTTTTATGGTCATGCACCCTTGAAGAGTGGTCTATTTTTAATGAATCTCGATAGTAGTGATAATGATAGTGCATCTTATTTGTGCTACTGCAATTTAGGCCATATTGGTGTAAAGCGCATGATAGTGCCCCCCTTTGGTCCGAATTGGACTGGGGAAGGCGGGGGGCAGTGCCCCCCTTTCCTTCTCCCTCTCCTCCTTCCTTTCCACCTCCTAGTAGGAGTAGGAAAGGGGAGTCCTACTCCTACTAGGAGGAGGACTCCTCCTCCTGGCGCACCCTGCAAGGGCCGGCCGGCCTCCCCCCTTGCTCCGTTATATACGGGGGCAGGGGCACCCTAGGACACACAAGTTGATTGTTCCAAGCCGTGTGCGGTGCCCCCCGACACCATAATCCACCTCGGTCATATCGTAGCGGTGCTTAGGCGAAGCCCTGCGTTGGTAGCAACATCATCACCGTCATCACACCGTCATGCTCACAGAACTCTCCTGTGAAGCTCTACTGGATCGGAGTTCGTGGGACATCATCGAGCTGAGCGTGTGCTAAACTCAGAGGTGTTGTACGTTCGGTACTTGGATCAGTTGGATCGTGAATACGTATGACTACATCAACCACGTTCTCATAACGCTTCCTCTTACAGTCTACGAGGGTACGTGGACGATACTCTCCTCTCTTGTTGCTATGCATCACCATGATCTTACGTGTGCGTAGGAGAATTTTTTAAATTACTACATTCCTCAATACTTCCACTACTGTTGCCGCCACCTAGGAGGAACGACAACAACCATCAAGATGAGGGTGCTGGGGGCTACCAGGAGCCTCGCATCGTGGCCTGCATCCTCATGTCAGTTCGGGCTTCCACATCTAACCGCCCCATCAAGCAGTTCTCCTGCAAGGTGAATCCTAACCTCCCGAGGCTTGAGGATGTGTAGCCCCTCAAGTGGTCGTAGTATGCCATTGACTCCAAGGACCACCTCAGGTGCTGAGCCACCGCCGGCGCGCTCCCCATGCTATGCACTACCACCATCATCATCGTCTTGATACGTCCATTTTGCATCATGTTTACCTAGTATTATTTATAATATTTTTATTCATAATAATGCTTTTTGGAGTAATTCTAATGCCCTTTCTCTCATAATTTGCAAGGTACACACAAAGATGGAGAATTCCGGCAGCTGGAAATCTAGACCTGAAAAAGCTAGGTCAAGCTACCTATTCTACACAAGTCCAAATGAACTGAAACTTCATGGGGACTTTTTATGGAATATATAAGAAATATTGGAGTCAATAAGTAACACACGGGCCCACCAGGTGGGCACAACCCACCTGGGCGCGCTAGGGAGCCTAGGCGCTCCCTGGTTGGTTGTGGCCTCCTCGGCCCACCTCCAGTGCCCATCTTCTACTATATAAGTCATTTTGGCCTAGAAATAATGAGGGGAGGACTTTCCGGATGAAGCGCACCGTCTCGAGGCGGAACTTGAGTAGGAGCACTTTTGCCCTCCGACGGAGCGATTCCACCAGGGGAACTTCCCTCCCGGAGGGGGTAATCATCGTCATCATCATCACCAAGAAGTCTCTCATATTGGGGAGGGCAATCTCGGTCAACATATTCAACAGCACCATCTGCTCTCAAACCCTAGTTCATCTCTTGTGTTCAATCTTTGTACCGGAACTATAGATTGGTGCTTGTGGGTGACTACTAGTGTTGATTACTATATGGTTTATTTGGTGGAAGATTATATGTTCAGGTCCATTAGACAATTTAATGCCCCTCTCACCTGGAGCATGTTTATCACTTGTGAGTAGTTACTTTTGTTCTTGAGGTCACGGGAGAAATCATGTTGCTAGTAATCACGTGAACTTGATATGTGTTCGATATTTTGGTAGTATGTATCTTGTGATTCCCTTACTGGTGTCATGTGCACGCCCACTACATGACACTTCACCATATTTGGGCCTAATGGATTGCATTATGGAGTAGTTATTAGATGATGGGTTGCAAGAGTAAGAGAAGCTTAAATCCTAGTTTATGCGCTATTCCGTATGGGACTGATTGGATCCAAAAGTTTAATGCTATGGTTAGAATTTATTCTTAGTACTTTTCTCATAGTAGTGGATGCTTGCAAGGGGGTTAATCATAAGTAGGAGGTTTTTTCAAGTAAGAACAGCACCAAAGCACTGGTCCACCCACATATCATATTATCAAAGTAGCGAACACGAATCGAATCAACATGATGAAAGTGACTAGATGAAATCCCCGTGTACCCTCAAGAACCCTTTGCTTATTATTAGAGACCGTTTTGGCCTGTCCTTTACCTCAAAAGGATTGGGCTACCTTGCTGCAATTTTCTACTACTATCATTACTTTCTCGTTACAAATTATCTTGTTATCAAACTACTCCGTTACTTACAATTTTAGCACTTGCAGAAATTACCTTGCTGAAAACCACTTGTCATTTCCTTCTGCTCCTCGTCGGGTTCGACACTCTTACTTATCAAAAAGGCTACAAGTGATCCCATATACTTGTGGGTCATAAAGGCTATTTTCTGGCGTTGTTGCCGGGGAGTGAACGCTCTTGGTAAGTGGAAATTGGTAAAGAAAAATTATTACTACGTGCTGAAATTTATTGTCACTTGTTACGATGGAAAACAGTCCTTTGAGGGGTTTGTTTGGGGTATCTTCACCTCGAACGGAAGCACAAGTAGTTACCCCTCAAGCTACTGCACCTACTGAAAATATTGAATATTATATTCCTTCGGGTATGATAGAACAAGTGCTAGCTAATCCTTATGCAGGAGATGGAAATCGAACATCGTGATATGCACTTGATATATGTGGAAGAACTTTGTGGATTGTTTAAGCTTGCAGGTTTACCCAGAGATGAAGTGAAGAATAACGTTTTCCATTTATCTTTGAATGGAAAAGCATTAGCATGGTATAGACTATGTGTTGATATTGGATATTGGAACTGGAATCGATTGAAATTGGAATTTCACCAAAAAAATATCCTATGGATCTAGTTCATCATGATTGGAATTATATATATAATTTTTGGCCTCGTGAAGGATAAAGTATCGCTCTAGATTAGGGGAGGCTTAACTCAATATTATATTCATGCCCCAATCATGAGCTCTCAAGAGAAATTATAATTCATAACTTCTATGCTCGGATTTCTCGTGATGATCAATCCATGCTCGATACTTGTTGTACTGGTTCATTTATGAAGAAGACTATTGAATTCCGGTGGGATCTTCTAGAAATAATTAAACACAACTCTGAAGATTTGTAACTCAATGAAGGTAGAGAGTCAGGTATTAAGCTTAAGTATGATTGTGTCAAATCTTTTATGAATACCGATGCTTTTCAAAAGTTTAGCACTAGATATGGCCTTGACTCTTAGATAGTAGCCTCCTTTTGTGAATCATTTGCTACTCATGTTGGTCTCCATAAGGAGAATTGGTTTAAATATCATCCACCTATTAAAAAAGAAATTAAAGAACTGGTACTATCTAAAGAGGAAACTATTATTTATAATGTTGATCCAGTTATTCCTACTACTTATATTGAAAAACCACGTTTCCCTGTTAGGATCAAGGAACATGCTAAAGTTTCAAATGTGGTCAACAAAATTTATATTAGAACACCTAAACCTGATAAAAATCATAGTAGAACCTAGTGTTGGCATGGTTAAGGATCTCCTAGAAGAAAATATAGATGGGCATGTTGTTTACTTCTGTGAAGAAACTACTAGAATTGCCAAACCCGATAAAATGGATAAACATAGACATGTTGTTGGCTGCCCATTGTCTCATTTAAAATAGGAGATCACTGTTATCATGGTTTATGCGACATAGGTGCTAGCATGAGTGCTATTCACTTTCCTTTATATCAAGAGATTATGAATGACATAGTACCCGCTAAAATAGAAGACATAGATGTTACTATTAGACTTGCTAATAGAGATACTATATCACCAATTGGGATTGTTAGAGATGTTGAAGTCTTGTGTGGGAAAATAAAATACCCTACTAATTTTCTTGTTCTTGATTCCCCACAAGATGATTTTTTTTAGACCTTTCTTGAACACCATTAATGCTAAAATAGATTGTGAGAAAGAAACTATCGGTGTTGGCTTTGGTGATGAGTCCCATGAGATTAATTTTTCCAAGTTTAGTAGAAAAACTCATAAAAAGAATTGCCTAGTAAGGATCAAATAATTGTTTTTTCTTCTATTGTTGTGCCTCCTACTGATCCTTTAGAACAATACCTGCTAGAGCATGAAAATGATTTACATATGCATGAAAGAAATGAAATAGATAAGATTTTCTTTGAACAATATCCTCTGCTTAAACACAATTTGCCTATTGAAACTCTAGGAGCTCCTCCTCCACCTAAAGGTGATCCTGTGTTTGAATTAAAACAATTACCTGACACTATGAAATCTGCTTATGTTACTGAGAAGAAGATATATCATGTTATTATTAGTACTAACCTTTCAGAACATGAAGAAGAAAGATTATTGAAAGTTCTAAGGAAGCATCGAGCTGCTACTGGATATACTCTTGATGATTTAAAGGCCATTTGTCCCACTCTAAGTCAGCACAAGATTAATATGGAACCAGATGCTAAACATGCTGATGATCACCAACGTCGGTTAAATCCGAAGATGAAGGAAGTGGTAAGTAGGGAAATATTAAAACTTCTGGAAGGAGGTATAATCTATCCTACAGCTGATAGTAGATGGGTAAGCCGAGTTCATTGTGTCCCTAAAATGGGAGGTATTACTGTTGTTCCTAATGATAAGAATGAACTTATTACACAAAGAATTGCTACTCGCTATAGAATGGTAATTGATTTTACATAATTAAACAAAGCTACTAGAAAAGATCATTACTGTTGGGGATATGACTATTGGATATGACCTTCCCAGGAGGGGCCGGGTCACGCCACTGGCGGCCTAAAGATGAAGAAGCCCGACGAGGCCCAAGAAGATACGAAGATGGCGATTCATGAAGCAGGCTTATTGAAGGACCAAGACCCAAAGGTGACTTAAGGCACGAAGGGATGAGCCGCCATATGTTTAACTTGTATTCTAAGGAAAGCTTAGTAGAAGCCCAGCCGGTCACGTTTGTATGAGCCAGTCGGACTCTGTAAGCCGCCGGGCATCAACCTGTATATAAAGGGGCGACCCGGCGGCGGGGTAACGCAAGAAAACAACTCATCGAGAACTAGGTCAAGCGTATTTTCTCCCTGGTATTCGAAACCCAAGCAATACAACCTAAAGCAGGAGTAGGCTTTTACCTCGTTGAGAGGGGCCAAACCTAGGTAAACTCTCTGTGTCCTTTGTCCCGTTTAAACCCCTTCAAGCTAACCTAGTTGTGATGGCTCCACACTAAGTCCTTTTTTCTAGGGCATCTTCTGTGTTAACACTACCGCGCGTCGATCCTAAACAAATGGTTTTTAACCCATTTCCGCGACGGCATTTGGAACCGTCGCCAAGTGAGTGTGGGCGATAGGGGGGTCCTTCCCACATGACCCAAAAACCATCGGAATAGGGTCCCTATAGTATTCCTAATCGTTTCTACTCGCATTGCCATCGCAGTCGGTATTCTATGGTGCTACATTTACGATGCAGCCCATCACAAAAGGTTCACTACTATAGAATGTGTATGATGCGCGGCCGATCACAAACGCTTCACCGTTAATAAGATTAGCTAATCGTTGTATGAGTATCGGACATGATTAAGAAACTTCGGATCGTCATAACATCGTCGTACACGACAACTATCGCACACGCTATCCTGTGGTGCAACATTTACGATGCATACTTCATCAGAAACAGTTCATGGTTGCGAATCGTGTATGATAAGGCAAATAACACAAATGTTTTATTTGCCCGCAACGTTTGTGATATTGTCTAACATCGAACACGGTTTGCAAACGGCAACCATGTGGATGCTTGCACACGTTTCCCCTCTATGAACGGTCTCAGAATATGGTGCATATCACAAACATTTGTGTTTTACCAATCGTGTGTGCCATAAATACCTGGAGAGCGTAATTTCACCCTAATTTAATTGCTGCTTTTCCAAATTGTACCGTATTTGGATTTGAAATTGAATCTATGCTACAACTTTATTCATATCCACCAGGTTCACACAACCAATGCATTATTCGATTCATAGGTACAATGATCAACCACAGTTGTATAACATACAATCATACCATAGGGTAGCTTCTAGGGTTTAGCCTCTCTGATCTCGTGGTAGATCTAATCTTGTACTACCCATATCATCAATATTAATCAAGCAGGACGTAGGGTTTTACCTCCATCAAGAGGGCCCGAACCTGGGTAAAACATCATGTCCCCTGCCTCCTGTTACCATCCGCCTTAGACGCATAGTTCGGGACCCCCTACCCGAGATCCGCCGGTTTTGACACCGACATTGGTGCTTTCATTGAGAGTTCCTCTGTGTCGTCGTCGTTAGGCTTGATGGCTCTTTCGATCATCGTTAGTGATGCAGTCCAGGGTGAGACTTTTCTCCTCGGATAGATTTTTGTATTCGGCGGCTTCGCACTGCGGGCCAACTCGCTTGGCCATCTGGAGGAGATCAAAAGTTACGCCCCTGGCCACTAGGTTAGGTTTGGAAGCTTAAACTACACGGCCGATATCCGCGGAGACTTGATCTTTGACGGATTCGAGCCTCTGCCCTGTGCGTCATGCGGTCACGATGAGTACGATTTAGCTCTACCATCAGACAGTGTTCAAGAGATCGCACCGGCAGCCGCTCAGACCCTCAATTCGGAGCCAGTTGCGCCATCCATGGACGGGTGGATGGACCCCACCACAGAGGCCATACCCTCAGCGGCGATGGAGCCAAACATCGACCTTACCCTGCACGAGAGCTGTATTGTCGGACTGCCGGATCCTTCTCCGGCCACGGACTCCGAACCGCCTGCGCCCGTGCCTATCAAATCTGACTTGACGCCAATCATGGAGTTCACCTCCGCGGATATCTTTCAGCACTTGCCCTTCGGCGACATACTGAATTCATTATAGTCTCTCTCCTTGTTAGGAGAGTCCTGGCCGAACTATGTCCGGCAAGATTGGGATGCGGATGATGAAGAAATTCGCCACCCACCTACCACCCACTCAGTAGCCACTGTTGATGACTTAACCGACATGCTTGACTTCGACTCCGAAGACATCGACGGTATGGACGACGATGCAGGAGACGAACAGGAACCACTACCCACAGGGCATTGGACGCCCACTTCATCACATGACGTATACATGGTGGACACGCCAAAATAAAACAACGACGAGGAACGGAAGGACGCAACGAAGGGTTGTACCCTCGAGAAGCAGTCAAAGCGGCGGCGTAAGCGCCGCTCCAAATCCCGCCTCGGCAGAAACAACGATCATATAGAACCAGTGTTAGAGTAGGGTGAACCATCGCCGGACCACGGCAACACGGAGAATCAAACCGAACGACCCGACTCTGTCAAAGATAATAGTCCAAACGACATCACACCAGACAGACACCCGGAGCAACAGAATGCCCATCAAAGGCTTGTTGCCACCGCGAGGAGTCTAAGAAAGCAGAAGCAAAGGCTCAAGGCTGCGCAAGACACACTCAGAATCAGATGGAGTGAAGTACTCAACACAGCAGTGAAGTACGGCGGTAATCACCCCACCAAGAGCTACCCGAAACGGAAATTGCTACCTGAATTCGATGAGGAAGCCTTAGATCCCCCGCAACCAAAAATTAAAACGGCCATCTGTTCGGATAGACGACCCCACGGCCAACATAGAGCAGAAAACAACACCGCACATGAGCCAATACGTGATCCACGCGAGGGCTCGCATCAAAAGGACGGCGCAACCAGATCCATTTATGGACCACGCAAGCGCGCTCCAGCATACGATGCAACACAACAAACATCTGAACATCACGGTACACCCAGATACAGGGGTGCCGCACACCCCCTATGTTTCACCGAAGAGGTGCTGGACCATGAATTCCTAGAGGGATTCAAACCCATAAACATGGAGGCATACAACGGAACAACAGACCCTGCGGTCTGGATTGAGGACTATATCCTCCATATCCATATGGCTCGAGGAGACGATCTCCATGCCATCAAGTACTTACCCCTCAAACTCAAAGGGCCAGCTCGGCACTGGCTAAAAAGTCTCCTCGAAAGCCCCATTGGAAGCTTGGAAGAGCTCGAAGACGCTTTTCGGGCAAATTTTCAAGGGACTTATGTCCGACCTTCGGATGCGGATGATTTGAGTCATATAACTCAACAGCCTGGAGAGTCATCCCGAAAGCTTTGGAACAGGTTTCTTACTGGCTTTCAAACACAACGTTCGTGACGAATGGCTTGCCAGACACCTCGGCCAAGAAAAGCCGAGAACAATGGCAGCATTAACAATCCTCATGACCCGCTTTTGCGCGGGTGAGGATAGCTGGCTAGCAAGATGCGGCACCAGCGACCCAAGTACATCCGAAGTTAGAGATGGAAACGTGAAATCACGATGCAGGAAAAATAATAAGCGCCGAAATAAAGAAGACAACCCGAAGAGCACGGCGGTCAACACCGGATTCAGAAGCTCTCAGCCAGGTCAGCAAAAGCCGCCCCCTAAAGGCAGCGGAGACGAACTATCCAGCCTAAACAAAATTCTGGACCAAATATGTCAGATCCATAGCACCCCTAGTAAACCCGCTAATCATACCCATAGAGAATGTTGGGTCTTCAAGCAGTCCGACAAGCTCAACGCCATACACAAGGGGGAGGATACACCAAGCGAAGACGAGGATGAGCCTCTCAAGCAAGACAGTGGGGAACAAAAGAAATTTCCACCAGAAGTCAAAACAGTAAACGTGTTACACGTGATCAGGGGGAGAAACAAAGCAACACTCCTAGAGAAATATACCCAAGGGCCTATCACCGCGGAGTCCTGCCACTGGTCATCTCAACCGATCACTTTCGACCATCGGGATTACTCAGCAAGTATCCGGCATGCAGGATGGGCTGCCTTGGTATTAGATCCAGTAATTGACGGATACCACTTCACACGAGTCCTGATGGACGGTGGCAGTAGTCTAAACCTGATATATCATGACACAATCCGCAAAATGGGGATAGACCCAACGAAAATTTGCCACAGCAATGCTACCTTTAAAGGAGTAACGCCAGGCCCAGGGGCTCATTGCACGGGCTCCTTGCTACTAGAAGTTATATTCAGCTTCCACGATAACTTTCGTAGCGAAAATTTAACCTTCCACATTGCTCCGTTCCAAAGTGGCTATCAAGCACTACTTGGACGCGAAGCTTTCGCTCTCTTTAATGCAATACCGCATTACGCCTCCCTCACACTTAAAATGCCCAGTCCACGTGGCATCATTACAGTAAATGGAAATATTGAGCGATCCCTGCGCGCCGAAGAGAGTGCGGCCGCCTTGGCAGCCACACACTAAAACGGCCTCACCAACTAAAGCATTCGATAGGTCGTCAAGACTACGGACACAGTTAGACGAGTCCGACGCAGCTATATGTAATTCATACAGGTTTGATGGCCACACCCCTATTACAAATACAAGGGGCTCAACGCGCGCAGACAAGTGGCAATTTTTACTCATCTTGAATTGTACATGGTTTCTTTAATATAACCTACCTTTCTGCACGACAACTTTTCACCTAAGTTCCTCTCTTTTATAAATGAGCATCGTGCTACACCCATTCAGGATATGGCACAACGGAGACACAGGCGCAGACGTGCAGCAGCGACCCGTTCCAAGGATTCTTTTTAGATTAAGACCCTGCGTAAACCTTTCTTACTGTCTCTTGTTGATACACATCCCTCGGATTCTCAATACTATTGAGAAGGATGCTGACGTCTTGGCATGTGGTCACGTCAGAATAATGAACGTACCTGGACACCGGGGGCTTCTTACAAAGGGCAGTGTTTAGGCCCGGTTTATACCATAAAGACTGAATACCTTAGGGAGTGTTCGGTGTCGCGAGTTTGGCCTTATATGCATCAGCTCCGAATCACGTCTTTGGTCAAATGTTGGGTTTGCCCGGCTCCTGTGTTTTGCTGCCTTACGTTCCGCTCTATCGGCTAAGGCAGCACCAGGAGAACCACTGCGATTGTGCCCCGGTTCATCCGGACGAGCACCTCAGTGGAGAAAGCCGAAAACTGACTGTCATGATATAGCGTGAGACTGGTCAACCACTCGATGACCCATCGGAATGTTAGAATTCCTCCGCCTTAACAAAGGGCCATTTCCCGGCCAGGCATGTACGCACCCCGAATCCGGAAGAGTGCGGAGCCACCAGGGGCTATATAGTAGCCCCACCGTCAAACTCCTATGGCTAAGTGAAAGTGTTAAAGCATTATAGTCCGGTTGCCTCGTTCGCTGTGCTATCACCTCCTTAATAGGAGCAAGACGTTGGATTAATTGTGAACACGTGTCTTCTGCGAACACCCCCGCATTATATGCGTGGGGGCTAAAGCCGACGACTGCAATCTTTTAGGTTATATACATATATACATAAACGGCCGCACAGGAGGCATCATATTAGTTTCAGGCAAAAGTATAAATACAGCCTTAATAAATTTGATAAACATTGTTTTTACAATGGGAATACATGTCACTCAAACATAATATTCTTCGAGCAATGGGCCTCTATCAAACGAGCACCCTCAAGAACTTCTTCAAAATAGTGCTCGGCAGCCACTCGGCCTAATGCCGAACCCTGCGCCTCAACAGTGGTAGCATCCATCTCCGCCCAGTATGCTTTGACATGGGCAAGGGCCATCCATGAGCCTTCTATGCATGCCGACCTCTTCATCGCATTGATGCGCGGCACCGCACCAAGGAACTGCTGCACTAAGCTGAAATAGCTGTTCGGCTTCGGCTTTTCCGGCCAGAGATGATCTACGATGGACCTCATGGCGAGTCCGGACAATCAATTGAGTTTGGCCCATTCGGCAAGTTGATCAGTTAGTTGAAGAGGACGCTCTGGAACGTTAAACTACGACAAGAATAGCTTGTCCACTTCACAATCTGTTTGATCTCGGAAGTATTCGGCCGCATCGACAACGCTCGCCGCCAAGTCCAGATATGCGTCTGCCGAACTCCACAGCCGATCTAGAGGGGCATACCGCAGATCCCCGAACTTCCTACGCAGCAAAAAGGGCTTCCCAGCCGCAATATCCATGGCTTCACGCTGGTCTTCCTTCTTTGCCCTCATAGGAGAGAGGGTGTCTTTAGTCGCCACCGTGGCCTTTTCAAGGTCCATCACCTTCGCTCGGTTCTCTACTTCAAGGAGCTGGCAGCGGTTGGCAGTGTCTTTTAACTTTACAGTCATCTTGGCCATTTTCTCTTTGCTCTTGCAATGCGCGGCCTTCTCGGCTCTCAACTCTTCGGCCGCCTTTAAAGAGGCCGCATTACTAATCCTTGTTTGTTCGTTGGCTCGGGCAAGTTCCACCCGAAGGGTCTCCACGGCGGCAGCTCCATCTGCAGTCACAACATATTAAAGATACTGGCATCACGCTGCTCTTACTATGTGACATTGATCGGGAAAACATTACTTACCCTGTGTCTGGTCCAGCCGCTTGTTAACAAGCTCGATGTCAGCATCTGCCTTATCCAGTTGCCGCTATAGTTCGGCAAACTCATTAGTCCGGCAGCCACCGGAGCTTCCATCACCTACACATAAAGCGGTATGGTTATTAGCTGGGACTACAATCCTCTGTTTTCCACCATTCTCGGCGACAACCAGAGTCTCAGGGGCTACTATCTACACATGGCACACCTAAAAATGTGCGGTACCATCACAAATGTACATCAGTTTACGTACCTCAAAGCCCGTCAGTAGACTCATAAAGGCGTCATGCAACCCGCTTTCGGTGGATGAAATCCTTTCCATCACCATACCCATCAATGTACGGTGTTCTTCCGAGATGGTCGCCCGCCTTAGCAGATCCCTCAGTGCGTCCGACCGAATAGGAGACGGCGCCAGACTCTTTTGTTTGCTCTCTTCAAGAGCTAGATGGTGGGGACTTCGGGTGACTATAGGATTATCTTCTGGCCTCACCGGATCCGGAGAGGCCCTCCATGACGACACTTCAATGTCGCCCGCTTCTTGAGCGGGGGAGTCCGAGGGAGGCGTTTCGCTCTCCATCATCCCCGGAAGAAGGTCCCCTGAAGACAAGCTCCATTGAGAAGGGCTAAGATCCGAACTACGAGATAAACGCTTCGGTTATTTTCCTCGGAAGTAAGGTAGAATACCTTTACTATTAAGTCTTTTTTGATCACTTACGGCTCGTTAGAGGGCTGATCCTCGCGCGGACTTTGTGTGGCAAAAGCACCCTCCGAGGCAGGACCCTCTGGTAGAGACTTCTTCTCCCGTTTGGAAGCCTTGGTTTCCGGATCTTCAGAGGCAGTCCTCTTCCTTCCCCGAAGCGAGAGGAGGTTAGATTCTTCCCCTTGGTTATCCTCCTTCATGGAGGAGCTCATTCCCTCGGTTGGAATTGGTAGCGATGGGGGCCCGCTTTCAACCTCATTATTCCCCCCTTTATCTTCCTTTGAGGGCTCCGGGCAAGGTGCTAGCTCGAGCATCTTTTCCAGTACCGGATTATCCAAACCCTTAGGAAGGGGGGCCGAACACCGAATCATCTTACCTTTGTTAGCCAGTCCTGGTCATAGAGTGATTTCTCAGAATGATGTCATGGTAAATGAAAGATGGTGTGGTCGGCTAGAGGATTACTTACTTGGTCAGTGGTACGGTTGCTGCTCAGGCCCACGTCCTCGATAGTATCCGGACACTCTATTTGGGGTCCGAAGAATGATTTGTACATCTCCTCGTGTGTCAGGCCGAGGAAATTCTGAATAGTGCGTGGCCCTTCTGGGTTGAACTCCCACATGCGGAGGGGCCGGCGTTTGCAAGGCTGGACTCGACGAACCAGCATGATTTGCACCACTGTAACCCAACTGAAATCTCCGTCCAAGAGATCTTGAATGCGGCTTTGCAGTATAGGCACGTCCTTGGATGGAACCTTGCTCAGCCCTCTGCTAATCCATAACATTAGTTGTGGTGGAGGGCCCGAGTGGAAAGCAGGGGCGGCCACCCACTTGGCAATTCTAGGAGCTGTGATGTAAAACCACTCCTGCTGCCATAATTCGGACACCTCTGGAAAGGAACCCTTTGGCCATGGAGCTCCAATGATTTTACTTATTAATGCACCTTCGCACCCTACGTGCTGCCCCTCGACCATCTTGGCTTCACGTCAAAGGTCTTGAGCCACAGGCCAAAGTGAGGGGTAATGCGGAGGAACGCCTCACATAAGACAATAAATGTCGAGATGTGGAGAAAGGAGTCTGGGGCTAGATCATGGAAATCTAGCCCATAATAGAACATCAAACCCCTAACAAAGGGATCCAGGGTGAGGCCTAGGCCTCGGAGGAAGTAGGAGATCAACACAACGTTCTCGTTTGGTTCGGGAGTAGGGACGACCTGCCCTCGGGCAGCCAGCCAATGCGAAACCTCGGCGGTCAGGTATCTGGCCTCCCTCAACTTCTTGATATCCTCTTCCGTAACGGGGGAGGGCATGCACCAGCCTTGAAGGCTAGTTCCGAACATGATTGAAGGTCCGAAGCACCTGACCTGGGCTTTGGGTGTTAGAACTCGAGGCGGGGGAAGGATTCGATTGAGCACGGGAGGGAAAAAAGTAAAAGCTTTGTCCCTTTATTAAGAGGGTGAATATCAAGCGTCCTCCTAGTGGCTATTTGGGACTTGCCTAAAATCTAGGAGTCCTAGGCAAGGTTGGGTTACCCATGACCGTATTGATGAGAATCCCATAATTAGGGGAACACGATCTCTGCTTTGACAAGACGTGCCAAGAAACCGCTTCGCGTTATGTGTGGAGGTGGTTAAAGAAAAACGGTTCGAATAATCACCGAGCCATGGCCTGACGTCAGGTTTCCAAAGCGTGTCAGCAGATTAAGATTTGTGGAAATATTATTCTCTCTATGGTGGTATGTGGAATTTATTTTGCAGGGTCGGACACTATCCTGGTATTCAAACTCTTCTGTGATATGTTCGGAGGAGGAACTGCTTTGCAATGCCGAAGAAAACACTGTGTGCCGGACTCATCGTCATTGAAGCCTGGTTCAGGGGCTACTGAAGGAGTCCGGGATTAGGGGTCTTCGGACAGCCGGATTATATCCTTTGGCCGGACTGTTGGACTATGAAGATACAAGATTGAATACTTCGTCTCGTTTCCGGATGGGACTCTACTTGGCATGGAAGGCAAGCTAGGCAATACGGATCTGTATATCTCCTCCTTTGTAACCGACCTTGTGTAACCCTAACCCTCTCCGGTGTCTATATAAACCGGAGGGTTTTAGTCCGTAGGACACAACAATAACATACAATCATACCATAGGCTAGCTTCTAGGGTTTAGCCTCTCCGATCTCGTGGTAGATCTACTCTTGTACTACCCATATCATCAATATTAATCAAGCAGGAAGTAGGGTTTTACCTCCATCAAGAGGGCCCGAACCTGGGTAAAACATCGTGTCCCCTGCCTCCTCTTACCATCCACCTTAGACGCACAGTTCGGGACCCCCTACCCGAGATACGCCGGTTTTGACACCGATAATCACCCTTGAGGTGAATACGTTGGGAGGAGAAACTATAAGCCTCTATCTTTCTATGTGTCTGGTTGAAATTTTTTGCCCATGTGTATGCGGTGAGTGTTAGCAATCATAGAAGACTATATCATGGTTGAGTATGGACTTGCCTAAAGGCTCCCATACGTGAACCTTCCTGAAAATATGATGAATTGTAGTTGCAAAGTTGACTGAGAACATAGTTTGTTGGTTTCCAATAGAGTTTCTGCTTTATACTTCAATAGTGTGATGAATTGTTACTTATTCATGAGAAGCCTGTAATAAAATTTATATGATAAAAGTTTTATGTTAAAGTTTGTTGCTATTATAATAATTCACATGATGCTTCTATGTCCATATTTTGTTTTTATCGGCACCTCTCTCTCTAAGCATGTGGACATGTTTATCGATTTCGGTTTTCGCTTGAGGACAAGAGAGGTCTTATTTGGGGGAGTTGATACACCCATTTTGTATCATGTTCAACTACTGTTATGATACGAACACGACAACATCTAGTACATCAAAAAGTGTGGCTGCTATTGAAGTTAAACAAATTGAGTCAAGCGAGAAGAGCTTATTCGAGAATGTTGGAAGAACTACCAGACATTCAAATATATTGCACCGTGGTAGAGATGGCAAGAAACGGGAGCTATGTGGACCTGGATTTTGTGCCATTAATTGTAGAGACGCAATATACAGGAGGGTCAAAATTACACATCAGCCAAGATTGAAGCAAGGAGTAAATTGCAGCCAACCCATACATGTGAGCGTATGCATGCACACATGCCTGGAGCCAATTAAACCAAGAGATAAAATATTGTATAGTTTGAATCAGCTTGTCAAGGGACACAATCAAGAGCCTAAGCCACAAGAGATTACGCCCACCTTTCATACACCTCCTCGATCGGTTAAAAATGGGAACATGAAGCTGCACGTTGGGTCCTAATTGCATGGAGATTAGTTTATTTTTTAGTCCCTTTACCATACGTACGGTTGTGTCCTTTTAAAATTAGGAAGTATATCCTTTTGTTAGTTAGTAGTTTCCCTCGTGCTATTACGTGCCATACAAACCATGAGGGCAAGTTTTGTTAGTTACGTATAGGTAGGAGTCCAGGTGGTGTGGGCCTTAGGCCATGTGTTCGATATATAAAAGTGAAGATGAGATGGCGTCTATGTATTAGATCAGTTTTGGAGTTTTATTTCGAGGATGAGATATACAGAAAAACGTCCGAGTTACGGGCGGCCATATCTTGTGTATTATCTGTGATTTTCCCATCGTGGAAATTTACTAGCGACGGAGGGTTGATCATCACATCGACGCCTACGTGCTGATTCGAGGGGGTCATTATTTTCATTTGTGTATTTTCGTACACAAGTGAAAATTATCTTGAAGGTTGTGAGGAGGAACAAGGGGGCGAATTGTTGATCAAGCATCGTCGTGAAAGATCGGGTCAAATCATCGGCGCGGCCGAGGTCGTGCCTTCATCAAGTGATATTCAGAGCTAAGGTTAGTCACGGCGACCCAGTTTGCAATATCGTCTATGGAGGCGAGCATCAACATGTTGAGCACGAACTTATTGATGGAGGAGGAGGGCATCGGCGAGGCCGTTCTTTTTCACACTCGTTGCGTCGTGAAGGAGCGGTGTGTCAATTTGACGATTGATGAAGGTTCTGCGGTCAACATGGTGAGCATTGAGGTGGTGAAAAAATTGGGGCTGAATATGGCGCCCCTTGAAAGACCGTACATGCCTGAAGTGGTTCAAAGGTGAAATAAAAATTACACATAGGATTTTGCTAATTTTTGATCTGGGGAAATATTATTGTGCAGAATTATTTCATGTTTATCCGGTGCACATGGTGTCGTGCTATATTCTACTTGGAAACCCATGGTGCACGTGTGTCGGGGCTGTTCGGAATGTCAAGAAAAATAGTTTCTCTTTATCATGGAAGGGCCAAAGAATTTGTTTTATTCCTATGCCAGTGGATGTGTTCACAGCAGATTGGAAAAATCGTTTGGTGAAAAGAAGAGAACAAGAAGAAGAAACAAAGGAAGAAGTTGATGCACCAAAAGAGGGATTGAATCTGTTGTTGGAGAAGGTCAAAGAAAATTGTGGTGCAAAGGGACAGCGGTGGAGTGTTTTCAAAACACAGTGCATGATCAAGGGCCATGCATGAATGATGATAATTGCCGGTGGTAGCTTTACCAATGCCATTAGCAAGGATGTTGTGCAGGCTTTGGGTTTGTCCATGTGACGGCACCCCCAGCCACACCATGTGAGCTGGTTATATAACTCTGGAAAATGAAAGATTACACATAAGGTACGTGTACCTTTTTCAGTTGGAGCTTATATTGACAAGGTAGACTGTGACGTTATACCAATGGATGCGTGCCAGTTACTATTGGGAAGGCCGTGGCAGTTCGATCATGATGCAACGCATGCCAGAAAATCCAACATTTATACATTCATGCATGATGGAAAGAAACACATATTGAAACCGATGATGGACAGTGCAATTATTGTAGACATGCGAGTTCCAGAAAAGGAGGTGTCTTTTGAAAGTTATCTCAAAACCGAGGATGGTTTTGTTTGAAGGTAGGGAGGATGATACGAACACGACAACATCTAGTACATCAAAAAGTGTGGCTTCTATTGAAGTTAAACAAATTGAGTCGAGCGAGAAGAGCTTATTCGAGAATGTTGGAGGAACTACCAAACGTTCAAATATATTGCACCGTGGTAGAGATGGCAATAAACGTGAGCTATGTGGACCTGGCTTTTGTGCCATTAATTGCAGAGATGCAATATACATGAGGGTCAAAATTACACATCAGCCAAGATTGAGGCAAGGAGTAAATTGCAGCCAACCCAAACATGTGAGCGTATGCATGCACACAGGCCAGGAGCCAATTAAACCAAGAGATAAAATATTGTACAGTTTGAATCAGCTTGTCAAGGGACACAATCAAGAGCCTAAGCCAGAAGAGATTACGCCCACCTTTCATACACCTCCACGATGGGTTAAAATTGGGAACATGAAGCTGCACGTTGGGTCCTAATTGCATGGAGATTAGTTTATTTTTTAGTCCCTTTACCATACGTACGGTTGTGTCCTTTTAAAATTAGGAAGTATATCCTTTTGTTAGTTAGTAGTTTCCCTCGTGCTATTACGTGCCATACAAACCGTGAGGGCAAGTTTTGTTAGTTACGTATAAGTAGGAGTCCAGGTGGTGTGGGCCTTAGGCCATGTGTTTGATATATAAAAGTGAAGATGAGATGGCGTCTATGTATCAGATCAGTTTTGGAGTTTTATTTCGAGTATGACATATACAGAAAAATGTCCGAGTTATGGGCGGCCATATCTTGTGTATTATCTGTGATTTTCCCATCGTGGAAATTTACTAGCGACAGAGGGTTGATCATCACATCGATGCCTACGTGCTGATCCAAGGGGGTCATTATTTTCTTTTGTGTATTTTCGTACACAAGTGAAAATTATCTTGAAGATTGCGAGGAGGAACAAGGGGGCGAATTGTTGATCAAGCATCGCCGTGAAAGATCGGGTCAAATCATCGGCGCGACCGAGGTGCAATCATAGAAGACTATATGATGGTTGAGTATGTGGACTTGCCTAAAGGCTCCCATATGTGACCCTTCCTGAAAATATGATGGATTGTAGTTGCAAAGTTGACTGAGAACATAGTTTGTTGGTTTCCAATAGAGTTTCTGCTTTATACTTCAATAGTGTGATGAATTGTTACTTATTCATGAGAAGCCTGTAATAAAATTTCTATGATAAAAGTTTTATGTTGAAGATTGTTGCTATTATAATAATTCACATGATGCTTCTATGTCCATATTTTGTTTTTATCGGCACCTCTCTCTCTAAGCATGTGGACATGTTTATCGATTTCGGTTTTCGCTTGAGGACAAGCGAGGTCTTATCTTGGGGGAGTTGATACACCCATTTTGTATCATGTTCAACTACTGTTATTTATAATGTTTTTATGCATAACAATGCTTTTTGGAGTAATTCTAATGCCTTTTCTCTCATAATATGCAAGGTACACACAAAGAGGGAGAATTTCGGTAGCTAGAAATCTGGACCTGAAAAAGCTACATTAGGCTACCTATTATGCACAACTCCAAATGAATTGAAACTTTATAGGGAATTTTTATGGAATACATAAGAAAAATTGGAGTCAATAAGTACTAGAGGGGGCCCACCAGGTGGGCACAACCCACCTGGGCGCGGCAGGGAGCCCATGCGTGCCCTAGTGGGTTGTGCCCTCCTCAGCCCACCTCCGGTGCCAATCTTCTGGTATATAAGTCATTTTTGACATAGAAAAAATGAGGGGAGGAATTTCGGGACGGAGCCCCGCCGTCTCGAGGCGGAACTTGGGCAGGAAAACATTGCCCTCCGGCGGAGTGATTCCACCGAGGGAACTTCCCTCCCGGAGGGGGAAATCATCGTCATGATCATGACCAACAACTCTCCCGTCTTGGGGAGGGAAATCTCCATCAACATCTTCAACAACATCATCTCCTCTCAAACCCTAGTCCATCTCTTGTGTTCAATCTTTGTACCGGAACTATAGATTGGTGCTCGTGGGTGACTAGTAGTGTTCATTACATCTTGTAGTTGATTACTATATGGTTTATTTGATGGAAGATTGTATGTTCAGATCCATTATTCTATTTAATACCGCTCTGATATTGAGCATGTTTATCACTTGTGAGTAGTTACTTTTGTTCTTGAGGTCACGGGAGAAATCATGTTGCAAGTAATCATGTGAACTTGATATGTGTTTGATATTCTGATAGTATGTATGCTGTGATTCCCTTAGTGGTGTCATGTGAATGTTGACTACATGAGACTTCACCATATTTGGGCCTAAGGGAATTCATTGTGGAGTAGTTATTAGATGATGGGTTGCGATAGTGATAGAAGTTTAAACCCTAGTTTATGCACAATTCCATAAGGGACCGATTGGATCCAAAAGTTTAATGCTATGGTTAGAATTTATTCTTAATACTTTTCTCGTAGTTGCAGATGCGTGTGAGGGGGTTAATCATAAGTACGAGGTTTGTTCAAGTAAGAACAACACCTAAGCACCGGTCCACCCACATATCTAATTATTAAAGTAGCGAACATGAATCGAATCAAGATGATGACACTCCCTAGATTAAATTCCCATGTACCCTCAAGAACGCTTTGCTTATTATAAGAGACCGTTTTGGCCTGTCCTTTACCTCAAAAGGATGGGGCTACCTTGCTGCTGTTTTGCTACTACTATCATTACTTGCTCGTTACAAATTATCTTGGTATTAAACTACTCTGTTACTTACAATTTTAGCACTTGCAGACATTACTGTGCTAAAAACCACTTGTCATTTCTTTCTGCTCCTCATTGGGTTCGACACCCTTACTTATCGAAAAGGCTACAAGTGATCCCATATACTTGTGGGTCAACACGTCTCTGTCACCAAGACCCTCATCGACGGGGCTACCGGACTCAACGGGATCTCCATCGCAACCTTCGATATGCTTTATGTGCCCTACGACTAGCTAATGCCAACCAGACCCTTTTCGGGGGTGACCGATGGCTCCACCACTCCCCTGGGGCAGGTGCGCCTCCTAGTTACCTTCGGCACTCGCGACAACTAGCACAATGAGCTCATCGACTTCGACATGGCCCACATCATCCTCCCGTACAACGTCATCCTGGGATATGCCGCTCTCGCTATGTGCGTGGCGCCAACCCACCATGGCTACAATGTCCTCAAGATGCCAGGGTGCAGCGGCATCATCATTGTCGCCTATGATGAAAAGGACGTGGTCTACTCCATTGAGCATGCCTGCCGGGCAACTATGACTAAGAATTCTGACAACGAGAATGCCACTGCACCTCTCGAGCCCGCCTCCATGAAGAAGAAGCAGCTCCTCCCCAAGAGTCATCCTGAGGCGGTGAAGGCATCAGTTGGTGACACCTCCAGTGCCGTGCTTGCCGACGGGGCTTTCCTTCCTTCCCGCATAGGAAGGCCCACCTGGTGCCTCCCTCTAGGCAGGCTCGGGGGCTTCCACCTAGAGAACATCTGACCTGGCCAGCATGACGAGGGAGATACTTGGGCACCACTTGGAGGCGTGGTTCGGTGCGCACCCTCGTAAGCAAGAAGCACGACGTGAGGCGCCAGGAGCACAGGAGTTCATTACCTAGGAGATGCACAAGCTACAGGAGGCTCAGTCCATGCGCGGCGAGCGCAGCCCCGCACGGCCCGTCGACGTACCTGCTACTCCCGTTGTGGGCAGCAAGGTGCGTGTGTGTGTCAACTTCCCTGGCCTCAACAAGGCCAGTTCTCAGGACATCTTCTGGCTGTCGCACGTCGCACGTCGACGCACCTTCTGCTCCCATTGTGGGCAGTAAGCTGCGCGCGTGTGTCAACGTCCCGGGCCTCAACAAGGCTAGTTCTCAGGACATCTTCTGGCTGTCGCACGTCGGCCGGAGCGGGGGCATCACCACAAACTACGTCTGCATGCCCCTCGGCCTGCTAAACATGGGTGGTGATACGTCTCCAACATATCTATAAATTTTTATTGTTCCATGCTATTATATTATCTGTTTTGGATGTTTTATATGCATTCATATGCTATTTCATATTTTTTTGCACTAACTTATTAACCTAGAGCCCTGTGCCAGTTTCTGTTTTTCCTTGTTTTTGAGTTTTACGGAAAAGGAATATCAAACGGAGTCCAAACGGAATAAAACTTTCGCGATGATTTTTCTTGGACTAGAAGACATCTACGTAGGTTGGAGAGGGAGCCAGAAGAGTCCCGAGGGTTCCACAAGCCCTCAGGGTGTGCCCCCTGGTTTGTGAGTCCCACGGGACTCCTCCAACCCTAAGTTTTTCTCTATAAATTACCAAATATTCCCAAATGACCAGAAGAGTGCACCAAAATACTTTTTCGCCGCCGCAAGCCTCTATTCTCGTGAGATCCCATCTTTGGGCCTTTTCCGACACCCTACCAGAGGGGGATTCGATCACGGAGGGCATCTACATCAACTCTATTGCCCTTCCGATGAAGCGTGAGTAGTTTACCACAGACCTACGGGTCCATAGCTTGTAGCTAGATGGCTTCTTTTCTCTCTATGATCTTCAAAACCATGTTCTCCTCGATGTTCTTGGAGTTATATCCAATGTAATATTCTTTTGTTGTGTGTTTGTCGAGATTCGATAAATTGTGGATTTATGATCAGATTACCTATGAATATTATTTGAGTATTTTCTGAATTATGATATGCCTGATCAAATATCTTTGCATTTCCCTTCGAATTATTGGTTTGGTTTGGCCAACTAGATTGGTTCTTCTTGCAATGGTAGAGGTGCCTAGTTTTGGGTTCAATCTTGCGGTGTCCTCACCCAGTGACATTGTAGGGGTAGCGAGGCACGTATTGTATTATTGCCATCAAGGGTAAAATATGGGGTTTTCATCATATTGCTTGAGTTTATCCCTCTACATCATGTCATCTTACTTAACGCGTTACTCCGTTCTCATAACCTTAATACTCTAGATGCATGCTGGATAGCGGTCGATGTGTGGAGTAATAGTAGTAGACGTAGGCAGAAGTCGGCCTACTTGCCACAGATGTGATGCCTATATTCATGATCATTGCCTTGGATATCGTCATAACTTTGCACTTTTCTATCAATTGCTCGTCAGTAATTTGTTCAATCATCATATTATTTTCTTTCAAGAGAGAAGCCTCTAGTGAAACCTATGGCCCTGGGTCTATTTTCCATCATATATATTTAGATCTATAAACCAAAAAAACCAAAAAAATAACTTGTTGCAATTTATTTATTTTTACTTTGTTTTATGTCTAGTAATCTTTTATATCTATTTCTATCAGATCTCATCCTTGCAAGTGACCATGAAGGGATTGACAACCCTTTTTCGCGTTGGGTGCAAGTGTTTTATTGTATGTGCAGGTGCATAGATTGGAGACTTCCGTGTACTCCTACTGGATTGATACCTTGGATCTACAGCTAAGGGAAATAGTTATCTCTACTTTGCTGCATCACCCTTTCCTCTTCAAGGGAAAAACCAACGCAAGATCAAGAAGTAGCATGAAGAATTTCTGGCGTTGTTGCCGGGGAGGTTCTACATCAAGCCTACCAAGTAGCCATCATAAAATCCCATCTCTTGCATTGCATTATTTCCCATTTGACTCTCGTTTTCCGCTCCCCCACTTCTAAAACATTTTCAAAAAAATACAAAAATATTTGCCTTTTTATTCTCCGTTCTTCCGTTCATCTTTTCATTTTCTTTTTTGCTTGTGTGCTAGATTGCTTGTTTGTCACTATGGCTCAACCTAAGAGCTTTGATCCTTACAATAGGATGTTGGAAGAGATTGAAAATAATGCTAAAAGCTTCATGTCCTTACAATTTGAGCATAATAGTTTCCTCAGGAATGAACTTAAAGAATAAAAAACTATGATGGAGTATATCAATAAAGAGCTTGATGATGTTACTAAGGAAATATATGATCTTATCTCAATTTTCTCATATTGAAAATTTAGTAGGCCAAATCTCCGATAACCGAACTACTTTGGTAAATACGATGGCCGCTAACCGGAGTCCCTTGAAAATAATGATGAAGATCTTAAAGTGATTGATGTGACTCTTATTGAATCTTTGTTTTCTAATATAAATCTTGGTAAAGATGGGACTGGAGATGAGTCAACTTTACCTAGAAGGCGTTCCAATGATTCGGAGTTTAAAGATCTTAATGCAAAAATTGATAAAAGTGGGATTAGTGAGGTCAAAACGTTAAGTAGAATGAACCCACTCTTTTGTATTTCAAGCATTTTAATTATGATAATTGTTGTTTGATAGATTGTATTTCCTTGTTGCAATCCATGTTGAATTCACCTCATAGTTATAATCAAAATAAAGCTTTTACTAAACATATCGTTGATGCTATGATGAAATCTTTTGAAGAAAAACTTGAGTTGGAAGTTTCTATCCCTAGAAACCTTCATGATGAGTGGGAACCTACAATTAAGATTAAAATTAAATTTTATGAGGGCCATGCTTTATGTGATTTGGGTGCTAGTGTTTCCACGATTTCGAAAAATTTAGGTGATGTACTAGGTTTCCGCGAATTTGATGATTGTTCTTTCAATTTGCATCTTGCGGATTCCACTATTAAGAAACCTATGGGAAGGATTAATGATGTTCTTATTTTTTCAAATAGTAATTATGTGCCCGTAGATTTCATTGTGCTTGATATAGATTGCAATCCTACATGTCCTATTATTCTTGGTGGACCTTTCCTTAGAACGATTAGTGCAATTGTTTATATGAAAGAAAGAAACTTTAGATTTCAATTTTCCTTAAGGAAGGGCATGAAACACTTTCCAAGAATGAAAATTAAGTTCCCATATGAATGTATTAGGAGGGCCACTTATGGATTTAATACCAAAGATGAAAATACCTAGATTTATGTTTTATGCCTAGCTAGGGGCGTTAAACAATAGCGCTTGTTGGGAGGCAACCCAATTTTACTTTTGTGTTTTTTTGCTTTGGGTTCTATATTTAAATAAGTACACATTATTACCTCTGTAGTAATTTTGTTTTTGTGTTTTAATTAGTGTTTTAGCCAAGAAAGACCTTTGGAATGGTCTATGGTGATGGCTGATTTGATCTTGCTGAAAAACAGAAGCTTCTGCACCCGGTAAAACAATTTTGAAAACTCACAGAAGCATGATTTTGATCTGAATTATTACAGGAGATTGATATACAAATTTCCTATATTGTCCTAATATTTTAGAATTTTTGGAGTTAGAGAAGTATACAGAGTTTTCAGATTGCTACAGACGGTTCTGTTTTTGACAGATTCTATTTTCTATGTGTTATTTGCTTATTTTAATGAATCTATGGATAGTATCGGGGGGTATGAACCATGGAGAAGTTGGAATACAGTAGATATTACACCAATATAAATAAAGAATGTGTTCACAACAGTACCAAATGTGGTGATTTATTTTATTATACTAACAGATATATTGAGTTCTTTGTTGAGTTTTGTGTTGTGAATTTTTTAAGTTTTGGGTAAAAATTTGATGGACTATGTAATAAGGAGTGGCAACAGCCTAAGATTGGGGAGACGAAGGCACCCCAAGGTAATATTCAAGGACAACTAAGCATCTAAACTTGGGGATGCCCCAGATGGCATACCCTCTTTCGTCTTCGTTCCAACGGTAAATTTACTTGAGGTATATTTTTATTCACCACGTGATATGTGTTTTGCTTGGAGCGTCTTGTATGATATGAGTATTTGCTCTTTAGTTTGCCACAATCATCGTTTCGGTACAAACTTTTTGTTAGAGACGCACATTAGTCATGCATTTATTAGAATACTCTATGTGCTTCACTTATATCTTTTGAGCTAGGCAATTTTGCTCTAGTGCTTCACTTATATCTTTTTAGAGAACGATAGTGTAACATCACAAATTTTCAATTTGGAATGTTATACGTAGGTCATTATATGCATATCATATTTTATTTGCATTTTGGTTTTGATCCTAGAAATTCTAAGCAACTTAAGGACCCACGGAGAGAGTTGGGGATTTCGTTTATTTTCATATTTGAGTTTTCTCAAATATTGAAAAAAGGGATCATCTTGGTTTTAATTATTTTTCTCTCCAATTAATATTCCTAATATAAAAAAATAAAAGAGAGGAGATAATATGAAGTCTCCAAAAATAAAGGAAATATTGGAGGAAACATATTAAAATCAATTAAATAATTTTATTTGGATTTTATTGATATTTTATTCGAATTAGAAAAATATGCATTTTTCAAAATTGCATTTGGAGGCCAAGAAAATGTTCACTTCGTTCTAAATATTTTCTTTAGACGGCGAAAATTGTTTTTGGCATTTTTAGAATTTTGTTATATTTATTTAGGATTTTTCCTCTTCGGTGGAATTTATTTATTTTTGAAAAAAACGTGTCGCCCGACTAGGCCAACGGCCCAGCCGGGCGGGCCATAGCCCAGCGCGCCGCCACCTCCCGTTCTGGATCGGGACCGGAGTCCCGAACGCCGACGCCGTCGAGTCTGCCGGGGACACGCCTCCCGAGGCCGCCCCCTCCCCTAGTTAGCTGCCCCCACCTATAAATGCCGCCGCCCCCGCCGCCTCTCCGCGACCCGCACCACCATCGTCGCCGCCGCACGCCTCGCCCCACTGCCGCAGCCTCACCGCCGCGCTGCCCCTCGCTGCTCCGCCACAGCATCGCCGCGCCGCGCTGCTCCACCGCCTCGCCTCGCCGCGCCGATGCCGCTGCCCCTCGGAGTTTGCCACTGCCGTTGACCCTGTCGACCGCCGGTTATTTTTTCGGTTTAGGTATAAAACCGCCCGTTTTTATTAACCCTAGATTGGCTTTATTTATTTATTTAGATCGGTTAGGTTTTTTGCGGTTAGTTTATTTTACGAACGTTCGTTCGTTAGTTCATTTTAACGAACTAATTCGTTCGTTTTCCTCTGTTAGCGGACGTTCGTTCGATAGATTTTTCTTTTTCTGTTTTATTTTCGCTAGGGACCTATCCGCGATTATTTTTATCGCAGATTAGCCCCTGATCTTCAAACCCTCGCAACTTTTTAACCATTTGTCCAAATCCAGTGAAACCAACGCCAAAATCTTTGTCTCAAAGCCCTCTTTCTGGTTAAACAACTTAAACATGATTTTGACAGCTTAAAATTTGGTTTCAACTGATTTGAATTTGATGTTGTTTTGAACATAGTTTCAGTTCCGTAGGTCCGATTTGATCGATTCTTTTTGCAAACTGAAGCTCTTCAGTTGAAATTTCAGTTTGGATCTTCTTATTTGAGTTTTACCCTTGCATCTATGATTGAGTGCTTATGTATGCTATTGTTTGTTTGTGATAGATTTCCGGAGTGCGAAGCGTGCTACTACGAGTCTCTAGGGTTTGCGGATCATCAGCATGGCAAGTAACAAATTGACCATACTCTTTTCATACCCAGTTTTTATGCATTAGTTACAATCCTAAAACACTACATGATTAGGATGAGGTTAACATGTGGGTACTGGGAAGTAGATGATGAGGTAGAACCTATTGCCCTTTTATTATCAACCCTTGGGAGTTACTTCTATGATATGCTTAGGTTGCCATGCTATGCTCATAGACGTGGTTTGGTTTGAGTGATCCATGATATATGTGAGATTATTAATTAATGGTTAACTTAAGGTGGCTACTTAAATACACATCTGGGTGGATTGGTTGTGGGCACCCGGGGATATACCAGTGATGTCTTTTGGTTCGCCACCCAGGCTCAAAGAGATCATAAGATTGTTCATGCTAGAAACTTCCGTGTGCAGCCACAAGCTATTATGTGCTCTAGCATAGTTGAGTATGTTGCATGACCTCTTTCAGTGGTAGACTAGCAGATGTCGGGGATGTAGGTTGGTACTGTCTACCCAGAGTAAAGAGTTAATGTTTCTGAAAGACTGTGTCTCGGTCATTCATTTCTCAAATACCATGTAGTGCGAGAAATACAACAGAGGAGATCGAGTCTTGTGGGGAAAAGTGCGCAAACCTCTGCAGAGTGTATAAACTAATCATGGTTAGTCGTGTCCCCGGTTATGGACATCTTGAGTATCTGGTTCTTGGATTATCATGTTGATCTCTGATGTCTACTACACAACCTTCTTATTGTAGACGTTGTCGGGACCCCAAGTGCAGAGGTTTGTAGGACAGTAGCAAATTTCCCACAAGTGGATGACCTAAGGTTTATCAATCCGCAAGAGGCGTAGGATGAAGATGGTCTCTCTCAAGCAACACTGCAACCAAATAACAAAGAGTCTCTTGTGTCCCCAACACACCCAATACAATGGTAAATTGTATAGGTGCACTAGTTCGGCCAAGAGATGGTGATACAAGTGGTATATGGATGGTAGATAAAGGTATTTGTAATCTGAAAATATAAAAACAGCAAGGTAACTAATGATAACAGTGAGCGTAAATGGTATTGCAATGCGTTGAAACAAGGCCTAGGGTTCATACTTTCGCTGGTGCAAGTTCCCTCAACAATAATAACATAATTGGATCACATAACTATCCCTCAACATGCAACAAAGAGTCACTCCAAAGTCACTAATAACGGAGAACAAACAAAGAAATTATGGTAGGGTACTAAACCACCTCCAAGTTATTCTTTCCAATCAATCCGTTGGGCTATTCCTATAAGTGTCACAAATAGCCCTAGAGTTCGTACTAGAATAACACATTAAGACACAAATCAACCAAAACCCTAATGTCACCTAGATACTCCAATCTCACCTCAAGTATCCGTGGGTATGATTATACGATATGCGTCACACAATCTCAGATTCATCTATTCAACCAACACATAGAACCTCAAAGAGTGCCCCAAAGTTTCTACCGGAGAATCACGACGAAAACGTGTGCCTACCCCTATGCATAGGTTCATGGGCGGAACCCGCAAGTTGATCACCAAAACATACATCAAGTGAATCACGTGATATCCCATTGTCACCACAGATATCCACGACAAGACATACATCAAGTGTTCTCAAATCTTTAAAGACTCAATCCGATAAGATTACTTCAAAGGGGAAACTCAATTCATTACAAGAGAGTAGAGGGGGGAAGAAACATCATAGGATCGAAATATAATAGCAAAGCTCACGATACATCATGATCGTATCACCTCAAGAACACGAGAGAGAGAGAGAGATCAAACACATAGCTACTGGTACATACCCTCAGCCCCGAGGGAGAACTACTCCCTCCTCGTCATGGAGAGCGCCGGGATGATGAATATGGCCACAGGAGAAGGATTCCCCCTTCGGCAGGGTGCCGGAACAGGTCTAGATTGGTTTTCGGAGGCTTCGGAGGCTTCTGGCGGCGGAACTCCCGTTCTGATCTCTCTTTCCTGGAAGTTTTAGGGTAAGTGAGTATATATGGGTGCAGGAAGTACGTCGGTGGAGCTTCGGGGGCCCCATGAGGCAGGGGAGCGAGCCCTTGGGGGGGGGGGGGGCGCCCCCCACCCTCGTTAGCACCTCCCTTGGCTCCTGACGTGGGGTCCAAGTCCATCCGGTAGATTTCATTCCAAAAATAACTTCTCCAGTTGATTTCATTCCGTTTCGACTCCGTTTGATATTCCTTTTCTTCGGAACACTGAAATAGGCAAAAAGCCAGCAAATCTGGGCTAGGCCTCTGGTTAATAGGTTAGTCACAAAAATAATATAAAAGTGGATAATGAAGCCCAATATTGCCCAAAATAGTAGATAACATAGCATGGAGAAATCAAAAATTATAGATACGTTGGAGACGTATCAAGCATCCCCAAGTTTAATTCCTGCTCGTCCTCGAGTAGGTAATTGATAAAAGAAAGAATTTTTGATGTGGAATGCTAGTGGGCACAATTTCAATGTAATTCTTCTTAATTGTGGCATGAATATTCAGATCCGAAAGATTCAAGACAAAAGTTCATATTGACATAAAAATGATAATACTTTAAGCATACTAACTAAGCAATTATGTCTTCTCAACATAACATGGCCAAAGAAAGTTCATCCCTACAAAATCATATAGTTTAGTCATGCTCCATTTTCGTCAGACAAGAATGCTCTCATCATGCACAACTCCGATGACAGGCCAAGCAATTGTTTCATACTTTAGTAATCTCAAACTCATAAACCTTCACGCAATACATGAGCGCGAGCCATGGACATAGCACTATGGGTGGAATAGAATATAATGAGGGGGGTTATGTGGAGAAGACAAAAAGGAAGAAAGTCTCACATCAACGAGGCTAATCAATGGGCTATGGAGATGCCCACCGATTGATGTTAATGCAAGGAGTAGGGATTGCCATTCAACGGATGCACTAGAGCTATAAATGTATGAAAGCTCAACAAAAGAAACTAGTGGGTGTGCATCCAACTTGCTTGCTCACGAAGACCTAGGGCACTTGAGGAGGCCCATTGTTGGAATATACAAGCCAAGTTCTATAATGAAAAATTCCCAATAGTATATGAAAGTGACAAAACAAGAGACTCTCTACTATGAAGATCATGGTGCTATTTTGAAGCACAAGTGTGGTAAAAGGATAGTAACATTCTCCCTTCTCTCTTTTTCTCTCATTTTTTTGGGCCTTCTCTTTTTTTGGGCCTTCTCCTTTTTTATGGCCTTTCTCTTTTTTTTATTCCTCACTTGGGACAATGCTCTAATAATGATGATCATCACACTTCTATTTATTTACAACTCAATGATTACAAATCGATACTAGAACAAAGATGACTCTATATGAATGCCTCCGGCGGTGTACCGGGATTGCAATGAATCAAGTGTGACATGTATGAAAAATTATGAACGGTGGCTTTGCCACAAATACTATGTCAACTACATGATCATGCTAAGCAATATGACAATGATGAATGTGTCATGATGAACGGAATGATGGAAAGTTGCATGGCAATATATCTCGGAATGGCTATGGAAATGCCATAATAGGTAGGTATGGTGGCTATTTTGAGGAAGATATAAGGAGGTTTATGTGTGACAGAGCGTATCATATCACGGGGTTGGATGCACCGGCGAAGTTTGCACCAACTCTCAATGTGAGAAAGGGCAATGCACGGTACCGAAGAGGCTAGCAAGGATAGAAGGGTGAGAGTGCGTATAATCCATGGACTCAACATTAGTCATAAAGAACTCACATAATTATTGCAAAAATCTACTAGTCATCAAAAACCTCGGCACTACACGCATGCACCTAGGGGGATAGATTGGTAGGGAAAGACCATCGCTCGACCCCGACCACCACTCATATGGAGAATAATCAAATAACACCTCATGTTTCAAATTTGTTACATAACGTTTACCATACGTGCATGCTACAGGACATGCAAACTTCAACACAATCATTTCTCAATTTCACAACTACTCAACTAGCACGACTTTCATATTATTACCTCCATATCTCAAAACAATCATCAAGCATCAAACTTCTCTTAGTATTCAACACACTCATAAGAAAGTTTTATTATTCTTGAATACCTAGCATATTAGGATTTTAAGCAAATTACCATGCTATTAAGACTCTCAAAATAATCTAAGTGAAGCATGAGAGTTCATCTATTTCTTCAAAATAAAACTAACACCATGCTCTAAAAGATATAAGTGAAGCACTAGAGCAAATGACAAACTACTCCGAAAGATATAAGTGAAGATCAATGAGTAGTTGAATAATTATGCAACTATGTGAAGACTCTCTAACATTTAAGAATTTCAGATCTTGGTATTTTATTCAAAAAGCAAGCAAAGCAAAATAAAATGACATTCTAAGAATGGCAAACATCATGGGAATAAGCAAAAACTTAGGATCAACCGAAACTAACCGATAGTTGTTGAAGAAGAAAGCTGTGATGCCAACTTGGGCATCCCCAAGGTTAGACGCTTGAGACTTCTTGAAATATTATCTTGGGGTGCCTTGGGCATCCGCAAGCTTGAGCTTTTATGTCTCCTTAATTCCTCTCATATCACGGTCTCCCTAAATCTCAAAAGCTTCATCCACACAAAACTCAACAAGGACTCGTGAGACAAGTTAGTATAAACCATTGCAAAAACCTTATCATACTCTACTGTAGCAAATCACTAAAATTATTATTCAACATTGCATACTAAATGCCTCTGTATATTTAGTAGTCCTATACTCAAATAGAATCATTAAAGAAGCAAACATATGCAAACAATGCAAACATATCAGCAATCAGCCTAAACAGGATAGTCTGTAAAGAATGCAGCAACATCCATACTTCCCTAGCTCCAAAAAATATGAAAGAAAATATCCACTGTAGTAAATTTATCAGAGCTTAATATGAAAAAGGTTTCAACATTTTATCACATTCTGAATTTTCTGATCTTGATGTCTACTACACAACCTTCTTCTTGTAGACGTTGTTGGGCCTCCAAGTGCAGAGGTTTGTAGGACAGTAGCAAATTTCCCACAAATGGATGACCTAATGTTTATCAATCTGTATGAGGCATAGGATGAAGGTGGTCTCTCTCAAGCAACCCTGCAACCAAATAATGAAGAGTCTCTTGTATCCCCAACACACCTAATACAATGGTAAATTGTATAGGTGCACTAGTTCGGCGAAGAGATGGTGATACAAGTGGTATATGGATGGTAGATAAAGGTATTTGTAATCTGAAAATATAAAAACAGCAAGGTAACTAATGATAAAAGTGAGCATAAACAGTATTGCAATGCATTGAAACAAGGCCTAGGGTTCATACTTTCACTAGTGCAAGTTCCCCGAACAATAATAACATAATTGGATCACATAACTATCCCTCAACATGCAACAAAGAGTCACTACAAAGTCACTAATAGCAGAGAACAAACAAAGAGATTATGGTAGGGTACGAAACCACCTCAAAGTTATTCTTTCCAATCAATCCGCTGGGCTATTCCTATAAGTGTCACAAATAGCCCTAGAGTTCATACTAGAATAACACCTTAAGACACAAATCAACCAAAACCCTAATGTCACCTAGATACTCCAATGTCACCTCAAGTATCCGTGGATATGATTATACGATATGCGTCACACAATCTCAGATTCATCTATTCAACCAACACATAGAACCTCAAAGAGTGCCCCAAAGTTTCTACCGCAGAATCACGACGAAAACGTGTGCCAACCCCTATGCAATGTTCATGGGTGGAACCCACAAGTTGATCACCAAAACATACATCAAGTGAATCATGTGATATCCCATTGTCACCACAGATATCCACGGCAAGACATACATCAAGTGTTCTCAAATCTTTAAAGACTCAATCCGATAAGATTACTTCAAAGGGGAAACTCAATTCATTACAAGAGAGTAGAGGGGGGAAGAAACATCATAGGATCCAAATATAATAGCAAAGCTCGCGATACATCAAGATCGTATCACCTCAAGAACACGAGAGAGAGAGAGATCAAACACATAGCTACTGGTACATACCCTCAGCCCCGAGGGAGAACTACTCCCTCCTCGTCATGGAGAGCGCCGGGATGATGAAGATGGCCACCGGAGAAGTATTCCCCCTCCGTCAGGGTGCCGGAATGGGTCTAGACTGGTTTTTGGTGGCTACGGAGGCTTCTGGCGGCGGAACTCCCGGTCTGATCTCTTTTTCTGGAAGTTTTAGGGTACGTGAATATATATGAGTCCAGGAAGTATGCCGGTGGAGCTTCGGGGGCCCCACGAGGCAGGGGCGCGCCCTAGGGGGGAGCCCCCCACCCTCGTGAGCACCTCCCTTGGCTCCTGACGTGGGGTCCAAGTCCATCCGGTAGCTTTCCTTCCAAAAATAACTTCTCCAGTTGATTTTGTTCCGTTTCGACTCCATTTGATATTCCTTTTCTTCGAAACACTGAAATAGGCAAAAAAACAGCAAATCTGGGCTGGGCCTCCAGTTAATAGGTTAGTCCCAAAAATAATATAAAAGTGGATAATAAAGCCCAATATTGCCCAAAACAATAGATAACATAGCATGGAGCAATCAAAAATTGTAGATACGTTGGAGACGTATCAATCTCATCACTGTAAACTAATTTTTTGGGTTGTTAATTACTTTTTAATTGGAATTGAGATGGGGGTACCATTCTCAATGTTTATCAACTACCTTGATAGTTAAATAAAATATATTCCTTTATTGTAGGGAAAATTGTCTTTTCGCAAAAAACATTATAACCGTAGATCATTCACCAGCCATAATTGCATGTAGTGATAGCACTTACTTGTTCATTGCTCTACTTTGTTATATTGCCAGAATATCCCTTCTGCTGACCCGTTTCGGGATGCAACGTATTATGTTGCAGACTATTCAGATAAAGAGTAAGGTGCGCTAGGTCGTTGTCGTGCACTCAGCTATGCCACTGTTATCTTACTTAGATGGCCTTAAGCCATATTTTCGTATTAAGTTCTCTCTTATAAATCCTTCGAAGTACTGTGTGTGTCAGCATTACCGATCCAGGGATGACACTTATGCATAGAGATTTGACTGTTTGAGGTCAGATCGCTACAAGATGGTATCAGAGCCCTCGCAGAATGTAGGACATGACCATTAAGATAAGCCATAGGTTTTCACATTTTCTAACTCCTCTCCATTTTCCACACTACAGGATGGCAGACTCAAGGAACAAGTTTGCACAACCGGACGAAGAGACACCTTTTACACGACACTTGAAGGAGGTCACTAGGTACTTGAACATCGGAATACCAAGTTTCACCGGGACCTACACCGCCACTTTACCAGAAGAGGAGCGTTGGATGATTCGAGTTCAAGTTCTAGGGAGGTCATTCACGCTAGTTACTAAGCCCATAGAATTTTCCTTTGATGAACCAACCTGGACTCTAGGAAAGAGCATGTCAGCCCACATTGTCATTGGACGCATCGGCAAAGTTTATCACAAGGATCTTAAGGACACCATCTATCAGATATGTGGGCACCGAGATGAGCAATGGGAGATGATCAGCACCAAGAGGGACAGGTCCATTGCAGCTTACATCCAGTATTTAAACCAGCACATTCGTCGACAAGAGAACCAGATGTGCGCAAGCATGATAGCTCTGAAGAAGTTGATGACTAGGAACATGGAGCTTGAAGAGGAATACAAGTCTACACGCGACAGATACAAGGAGGAAATCACAATACTAGTGGAGAAGAATGACGACCTGACAAGGAAGCTAGGAGTATTCATGGGAGACCCCGCGCCACGAGGAGATGAGGAACATCTCAAGGACTACATCATCATCGATCACACCGACTCTGACCCCGAAAGTAGTGACGATGACTACGAAGACGAAGCTGGATCGGATATCATGGAGTCTTCCACCGATCAAACTTTCTAGTCGACCACCATATTATTAGTAGTATTTTCCCCATGTATATAGTAGTAGTACAAGTACTTTTGTAACGATAGTTAGATCGATTGTATGCCCTTGTTTGAATTGATTTGTGTGATATGAATGTGTTTGTCTCATGTGCATATGGGTAGTGTATTCTCACTAGACCTCACTCTATTCTAATCTCTCCCCTCTAAACTCATCAGATGCCTCCGAGACATGACCCCGGATTTGCCTTCCCAACGGAGCTCACACAGTTGATCCAACAGCAGAATGCCTTGATGAAACTACTAGTCTAGAACCAAGGCAACAACAACAAAAACAATAACAACAACCCGCCGCCACCACCTCTAGTTGATAACTTAGCCCGTTTTCTGAGGTTGCAGCCGCCGGTGTTTTCCAGTAGCACCGAGCCGATTGTTGCTGATAATTGGTTGCGTAGGATTGGAAGGGAGTTGACCACCGCGGGTTGCACAGATGCTGCGAAGGTGCGTTTTGCCGCACATCAATTGGATGGACGTATGGCCTCATGGTGGGAGAATTACACAACCACTTTCCCCATAGCCAATGTCACGTGGGAGCAGTTTCAGCAAGCATTCCGCGCCGCACATGGCTCAACTGGAGCTATGAGTATGAAGAAGCGTGAGTTTCACAACTTATGCCAGGGAAACCGTACTGTGGGATAGTACGTGGATGAGTTCAGTTAGTTAGCCTGCTATGCCCCAGATGATGTGGCCACAAATGCCGCAAAGTAGGAGAAGTTTATGGAAGGGTTGAATGATGAGATGAGTATGTAGTTAATGGTGGCAACATTCAACAACTACCAAGAGTTGGTAGACAAGGCTCTTATGATTGAAGGTAAGCAGCAGCAGATTGAGAGCCGCAAAAGGAAGTATGGCCAAGGGAAGTACAATTCAAGAGCTCAGCAGAAGCCTCGTTTTACCGCGAACTCGGGAGGATATACCCATAACCATGGAGGCCATACGAACAATGGAGGAAGTTCGCATAACCATAGTGGCCCCAAGAGTGGAAATGGGAATGGAGCAAGCAGCAACCAGAACCGCTCTAACCCAGCCACACCCGCCAAGAAGGACCAAAGTCACATTACTTGTTTCAAGTGCGGGAAGACTGGACACTATGCCAATGAGTGTCCCGAAGCAAAGAATGGAAATGGCAATGGAAGCTCTGGGAAGAAGCCCATCCCTTTTAATAGGGACAAGTGAACCACATTAACATGGAAGAGGTTGAAGAGCAGCCAGATGCAGTTATAGGAAAGTTTTTGGTTAAGTCATTTACTACAATCGTTCTTTTTCATAATGGTGCATCACATTCATACATTTCAAGCATATTTGTGGAAAAGTTTAACTTAACCACCTTAGCCTTTAGGACACTCATGTTAGTAAGCTCACCAGGAGAAGATTATATGGCCATTCGATGGTGCGATCGGATACCCTTAACCATTGGTAGCCTTGTTTTCCCCTCGGACCTAATAATTCTGGAGTCACAAGGATTGGATGTGATACTAGGCATGGATTGGCTGTCGAAGTATGGAGTAAATGTTGGCTGTGCTAGTAGGTCAATTCTGCTCACCACCCTAGAGGGAAAAAGGATTAAGTATGTTTCCAGGCACGCACCAAGGAGAATCCAAGTAAATTCACTCTCATGAGTTGTTCAGGAGGAAGTGCCTGTAGTAAAGGATTACCCGGATGTATTTCCAGAGGAATTACCAGGCATGCCGCCGGACTGCGACATTGAGTTTTTGATAGAGTTGTTGCTAGGCACCAGACCAATATCGAAGAAAACATACTGGATGCCCGCAAATGATCTAGAGGAGATAAAGAAGCAGATTAAGGAGTTATTGGAGAAAGGTTACATTCGACGAAGTTCATCACCATGGGGAGCACTAGTGCTTTTGGTTGAGAAGAAAGATGGATCTTTAAGAATGGTTGTTGATTATCGTGCATTGAATGAAGTGACGATCAAGAACAAGTACCCACTGTCGATGATAAATGATTTGTTTGACCAGCTGCAAGGAGCTAAAGTATTCTCCAAGATCGATCTGCGATCAGGATACCACCAGTTGAAGATCCGAGAATAGGATATACCCAAGACAACCTTCACCACAAGGTACGGGCTATATGAGTATACGGTTATGTCATTTGGCTTGACCAATGCCCCTGCCTATTTCATGAGTATGATGAATAAGGTGTTCATGGAGTTCTTGGATAAATTTGTAATGGTGTTCATTGATGATATTTTGGTATACTCGAAGAATGAAGAGGAGCACAAGGAGCATTTTTGTTCAGTTCTCGAGAAACTCAGGGAACATCAGTTGTATGCCAAGTTCAGCAAATGTGAGTTTTGGTTGAAGGAAGTTGGATTTCTTGGCCATGTTATATCAGGAAAAGGAATAGCAGTGGATCTTACCAAGGTTCAGTCTGTCACTGAGTGGTTGGCACCCACCTCAGTTAGAGAGATCCACAGTTTTCTTGGACTCGTGGATATTATCGGAGATTCATTGATAAGTTTTATAAGATTGCAAAGCCTATGACGGAGTTGCTGAAGAAAGACGCTACATTTAAATGGACATATGAATGTGAGGCAAGTTTTCAGGAGTTGAAGAAATTTTTGGTTATAGCCCTGTGCTGATTCTGCCCGATATACGTAAGGATTTCCAAGTGTATTGCGACGCTTCTCGCTTAGGACTTCGAGGTGTACTTATGCAAGATGGAAGAGTGGTTTCATATGCCTCACGTCAACTTCGACCGCATGAGTTGAATTATGCCACGCATGATTTGGAGTTAGTAGCCGTAGTTCATGTGCTCAAAACCTGGAGACAATTTCTTATTGGAAACCGTTGTCATGTGTACATGGATCACAAGAGTTTGAAGTACATTTTCACAAAGAAGGAGCTGAATCTCAGGCAAAGGAGATGGTTGGAGCTTATAAAAGATTATGGTATGAAGTTGCACTATCATCGCAGCAAGGCCAATGTCGTAGCAGACGCTTTGAGCCGGAAGAGTTATGCCAATACCCTTGTAAGCGGGGAATTTCCGTAGGAGTTAGTTGAAGATATCAGGAAGCTTCGTTTGGAGACAGTCCCTAGAGGTTTTGTTGCAGCGATGGTGGTTCAGTCAACACTATTGGGAAAGATTCGAGAAGCTCAAAAGGATGATAAGGAAATTGCTGAGGTAAAGGAGAAGAAGAGCAAAGGAAAAGCCAAAGGTTTTCATGAGGGTGAGCACGACACCTTATGGTTTGAGGACCGTGTTTATGTACCCAATAATGCAGAGATTAGAAAGTTAATACTTCAGGAAGATCATGACTCGCCATACTCGATACAACCCGAAAACACCAAGATGTATTTGGATTTGAGGGAGCGTTTTTGGTGGACTTGATTGAATAAGGATATTGCCGAGTATGTAGCCATATGTGATGTGTGTCAGAGAGTGAAGGCAGAATATCAGAAGCCAGCTAGGCTACTGCAACCTATGCCGATACCTGAATGGAAATGGGATAAGCTTGGCATGGATTTCATCACCCGATTGCCCAACACCCGATTGGGATATGATTCTATCTGGGTAGTAGTGGATCGTTGACCAAAGTGGCTGACTTTATCCTAGTGAAAACCACATATACAAGTGCAAAGTTGGCCAAGATATATATGACCAGGATTGTATGTCTACATGGAGTCCCAAGGACCATCGTACCAGATAGAGGAACATAGTTTACTTCGAAATTTTGGAATCAGCTGCAGCAGACGTTGGGTACCAGACCGAGAGAGTCAATCAGATTCTGGAGGACATGTTAAGAGCTTGTGCGCTAGATCACGGATCTAGTTGGGATGATAATGTGCCCTACGGGGAGTTCTCATACAACAACATTTACCAAGCCAGTTTAAAGATGGTACCTTTTGAAGCTTTGTATGGAAGGAGGTGCAGGACACTGTTGATGTCGGATGAAGTTGGAGACAAACAGTTGTTTGATCATATTTGATCAAAGAGTTCGAAGAGAAAGTTAAGTTGATTCGAGACAGACTGAAGGTAGCACAGTCCAGGCAGAAGAGTTATGCAGTCTCAAAACGCAAGGAGGTAGTCTATGAAATTGGAGATAGAGCATACCTTCTTGTGTCTACAAGGAGTTAAACGCTTTGGAGTTAAGGGAAAGTTAGCCCTGATATTTGTAGGACCATACCGAGTTTTGGAACGTATGGGAGAAGTTGCCTACAAGTTGGAATTACCCGAAGGACTGTCAGGAGTTCATGATGTGTTCCACATTTCCAGTTAAAGAAGTGCCATGCTGAAATGGCCGATATTCCTCTGAGAGATACAGTGCCCCTAGAAGCAATTCAGTTGGATAGTGATCTGACTTATGAGGAGAAACCCGTCAAGATTCTCGAGTTTGCCAGCCGAGTTACTCGCAGTAAAGTTATCAAGTTTTGCAAGGTTCAGTGGAGCCACCATACTGAGGATGAAGCCACCTGGGAGCGAGAGGAAGACCTGCGGAAAGACCACCACACCTATTTTCTACCCAACCCGAATCTCGAGGGCGAGATTCATCTTAAGGGGGGTAGGTTGTAACATCCCAAATTTTCAATTTGGAATGTTATACATAGGTCATTATATGCATATCATATTTTATTTGCATTTTGGTTTTGATCCTAGAAATTCTAAGCAACTCAAGGACCCACTGAGAGAGTTGGGAATTTCGTTTATTTTCATATTTGATTTTTTCTCAAATATTGAAAAAAGGGATCATCTTGGTTTTAATTATTTTTCTCTGCGATTAATATTCCTAATATAAAAAATAAAAGAGAGGAGATAATATGACTTCTCCAAAAATAAAGGAAATATTGGAGGAAAATATTAAAATCAATTAAATAATTTTATTTGGATTTTATTGATATTTTATTCGAATTAGAAAAATATGCATTTTTCGAAATTGCATTTTTAGGCCAAGAAAATGTTCACTTCGTTCTAAATATTTTATTTAGACGGTGAAAACTGTTTTTGGCATTTTTAGAATTTTTTATATTTATTTAGGATTTTTCCTTTTTGGCGGAATTAAAAAACGTGTCGCCCGGCTGGGCCAACGGCCCATCCGAGCGGGCCGAAGCCCAGCGCGTCGCCGCCTCCCGCTCCGGATTGGGACCGGAGTCCCGATCACCGCCGCCGCCGAGTCCGTCGGGCACACGCCTCCCGAGGCCGGCCCCCTCCCCATGTTAGCCCCCCACCTATAAATGTGACCGCCCCCGTCACCTCTCCCCGACCCGCACCACCACCACCGCCACCACAAGTCGCGCCCCGCCGATGCAGCCTCGCCGCCCGCACCGTGCCGCTCGCTGCTGCCCCGCCACCTCGCCTCTCCGCACCGACGCCGCTGCCCGCCGGAGTTTGCCGCTGCCGTTGACCCCGTCGACCGCCAATTTTTTTGGTTTAGGTATAAACCGCCCGGTTTTATTAACCCTAGACTCGTTTTTTTATTTAGATCGATTCGGTTTTTCTCGATTAGTTTATTTTATGAATGAATTCGTTTGTTTCCCTCTGTTAGCGGATGTTCGTCTGACAGATTTTTCTTTTTCTGTTTTATTTTCTCCAGGGACCTTTCCACAATTATTTTTATCACATATTAGCCCCTGATCTTCAAACCCTCTCAACTTTTTAACCGTTTGTTCAAATCCAGTGAAACCAACGCCAAAATCTTCGGCTCTAAGCCCCCTTTCCGGTTAAACAACTTAAACATGATTTTGATAGTTTAAAATTTGGTTTGAAGCAGATTTGAATTCGATGTTCTTTTGAACGTAGTTTCAGTTCCGTAGCTCCGATTTGGTCGATTCTTTTTGCAAACTGAAGCTTTTTAGTTTAACTTTCAGTTTGGATCTTCTTACTTGAGTTTTAGCCTTGCATATATGCTTGAGTGCTTATGTATGATATTGTTTGTTTGCGATAGAATTTCCGAAGTGTGAAGTGTGCTACTACGAGTCTATAGGGTTTGCGGATCGTCAGCAAGGCAAGTAACACATTGATCATACTCTTTTCATACCTAGTTTTTATTCATTAGTTACTATCCTCAAACACTACATTATTAGGATGTGGTTAACATGTGGGTATTGGGAATTGGATGATGAGGTAGCACCTATTGCCCTTTTATTACCAGTCGTTGGGAGTTACTTCCATGATATGCTTAGGTTGCCATGCTATGCTCGTAGACGTGGTTTGGTTTGAATGATCCATGACAGATGTGAGATTATTAATTAATGGTTAACTTAAGGTGGCTACTTAAATACACATCTGGGTGGATTGGTTGTGGGCTCCTGGGATATACCAGTGTTGTCTGTTGGTTCGCCACCCAGGCTAAAAGGGATCATAAGATTGTTCATGCTAGAAACTTCCGTGTGCAGCCACAAGCTATTATGGGCTCTAGCATAGTTGAGTATGTTGCATGACCTCTTTCAGTGGTAGACTAGCAGATGTATGGGATGTAGGTTGGTACTGTCTACCCAGAGTAAAGAGTTAATATATAAGATAGACTGTGTCTGGGTCATCCTTTTCTCAAACACCATGTAGTGCGAGAAATACAATGGAGGAGATCGAGTCTTGTGGGGAAAAGTGTGAAAACCTCTGTAGAGTGTATAAACTAATCTTGGTTAGTCGTGTCCCGGTTATGGACATCTTGAGTATCTGGTTCTTGGATTATCATGTTGATCTCATCACTCTAAATTAATTTGTTGGGTTGTTAATTACTTTTTGATTGGGATTGAGATGGGGGTACCATTCTCAATGTTTATCAACTATCATGATAGTTAAATAAAATATATTCATTTGTTGTAGGAAAAAATTGGCTTTTCGCAAAAACATTATAACCGTAGAGCCTTCACTAGCCATAATTGCATGTAGTGATAGCACTTACTTGTTCATTGCTCTACTATGTTAAATTGCCAGCATATTCCATGTGCTGACCCGTTTCGGGCTGCAACGTATTATGTTGCAGAATTTTCAGATGAAGAGTAAGGCGTGCTAGGTCGTTGTCGTGCACTCAGCTATGCCGTTGGAGTTGATGGACTCACTTTATCTACCAAGCCTTCCGTTGTTATCTTACTTAGATGGCCTTAAGCCATATTATCGTATTAAGTTATCTCTTGAGACTATCGATGTAATAAGTGTGTGATGGCTACTCTGTTATAAATACTTTGAAGTACTGTGTGTCAGCATTACCGATCCAGGGATGACACTTATGCACAGATATTTGACTGTTTAAGGTCAGATCTCTACAGGCGGTGTCTTTATTTTATAGAAATTGTTGAACTCTCATGCTTCACTTATATTATTTTGTGAGTCTTTAAAACAGCATGGTAATTTTCTTAGGTTATGAATTTAGTCCTAATATAATGGGTATCGAAGAGGGATATAACAAATACTTTCATATAAAGAGCATTGAATACTATGTTAAGTTCCTTATGATTGTTTTGAGATATAAAGATAGTGATATTAGAGTCATGCTAGTGAGTAATTGTGGATTGGTAGAAATACTTGTGTTAAAGTTTGTGATTCCCGTAGCATGAACATATTGTGAACCGTTATGTTATGAATCAGAGCATGATTTATTTTTTGATTGTCTTCCTTATGAGTGGCGGTCAGGCAAGAGTGCTACTTCTTGAGCTTGCGTTGGTTTTTCCCTTGAAGAGGAAAGGGTGATGCATCAAAGTAGAGATAAGTATTTCCCTCAGTTAACAACCAAGGTATGAATCCAGTAGGACAAGCATGCACAAATCACCAATACTTGCACAAACAATCAAACACTTGCACCCAACACGATAAAGGGGTTGCCAATCCCTTCACTGTCACTTGCAAAGGTGAGATTTCATTGATATAAATAATTAAAACTAAACAAAAGATAAAATAAGTTTCGGTTTTTTGGTTTATAGATCTGAAAATAAAAGATTGCAAAATAGTAGATCAGAAACTAATATGATGGAAAATAGACCCGGGGGCCATATGTTTCACTAAAGGGTTCTCTCTTAAAGGTAAATAATATGGTGGGTGAACGAATTACTTTCGAGCAATTGGTAGAAAAGCGCAATGTCATGACGATATCCAAGGAAATGATTACGTAATATAGGCATCACGTCCGTGCCAAGTAGACTGAGTCCTTCCTGCATCTACTACTATTACTCCACACATCAACTGACTCCTGCCTGCATCTAGAGTATTAAGTTCATGAAGAACAGAGTAACGCTTTAAGTAAGATGACATGATGTAGAGGAATAAACTCAAGCAATATGATGTAAACCCCATCTTTTTATCGTCGATGGCAACAATACAATATGTGCCTTGTTTCCCCTACTTTGTCACTGGGTGAGGACACCGCAAGATTGAACCCAAAGCTAAGCACTTCTCCCATTGCAAGAAAACCCAATCTAGTTGACCAAACTAAATCGATAGTTCGAAGAGAATTACAAAGATATCAAATCATGCATATAAGAATTGAGAGAAGATTCAAATAATATTCATAGATAATCTGATAAGAAATCCACAATTCTTCGGATCTCGACAAACACACCGCAAAAGAACATTACAACGGATAGATCTCCAAGAACATCCAGGAGAACATGGTATTGAGAATCAAAGAGAGAGAAGAAGCCTTCTAGCTACTAGCTATGGACCCGTAGGTCTGAGCTAAACTACTCACGCTATATCGGAAGGGTAATAGAGTTGATGTAGATGCTCGAATGCCCCTTCGACAGGATGCTAGAAAAGGCCCCAAGATGGGATCTCATGGGAACAGAAGGTTCAGGCGGAGGAAAAGTGTTTTCGTGGATGCTTCTGGAGGTTCGGGAGTATATGTGAATATATAGGAGGAAGAACTAAGTCAGGGGGTCAACGAGGGGCCCACAAGGTAGGGGCATGCTCCACCTAGGGCGCGCCCTCCACCCTCCTCGTCGCCTCGTGGCTCTTCTGACATGAACTCCAAGTCTCCTGAGTGTCTTTTGGTCCAAGAAAAATCAACGCGAAAGTTTTAATCTGCTTTGACTTCATTTGATATTCCTTTTCCGTGATGCTAAAAAACAAGGAAAAAACAGAAACTGGCACTGGCTCTAGGTTAATAGGATAGTCCCAAAAATAATATAAAGTAGCATATTAATTCATATAAGACACCCAAAAAAGATAATACAATAGCATGGAATAATAAAAAATTATAGATACATTGGAGATGTATCAAGCATACCCAAACTTAATTTGTGCTCGTCCTCGGGTAGGTAAATGATAAAAACAGAATTTTTCATGTGCAATGTTGCCTAACATATTTATCCATGTAGTTTTCTTAATTGTGGCATGAATATTCAGATCCATAATTTTCAAAACAAAAGTTTAATATTGACATAAAAACTATAATACTTAAAGCATACTAACAAGGCAATTATGTCTTCTTAAAATAACATGGCCAAAGAAAGTTATCCCTACAAAATCATATAGTCTGGCTATGCTCCATCTTCATCCCACAAAATACTCAAATCATGCACAACCCCGGTGACAAGCCAAGTAATTGTTTCATACTTTTTGTGTTCTCAAACCAGTTCAACTTTCACGCAATACATGAGCGTGAGCCATGGATATAGCACTATAGGTGGAATAGAATATGGTGGTTGTGGAGAAGACAAAAAAGAAGGAGATAGTCTCACATCAACTAGGCATATAAACGGGCTATGGAGATGCCCATCAATAGATATCAATGTGAGTGAGTAGGGATTGCCATGCAATGTATGCACTAGAGCTATATGTGTATGCAAGCTCAAAAAGAAACTAAGTGGGTGTGCATCCAATTTGCTTGCTCACGAAGACCTAGGGCACTTTGAGGAAGCCCATCACTTAAATATACAAGCCAAGTTCTATAATGAAAAATTCCCACTAGTATATTAAAGTGACAGCATAGGAGACTCTCTATCATGAAGGTCATGGTGCTACTTTGAAGCACAAGGGTGGAAAAATGATTTTAACATTGCCCCTTCTCTCTTTTCTCTCATGTTTGTTTTGTGCGGGATTCTTTGGCCTCTTTTATTTTTTGTAAATTCTAGACGCTCATCCCAACTTGTGAGGGAATCATAGCTTCCATCATCCTCTCGTCACATGGGACAATGCTTTAATAATGATGATCATAACACTTTTATTTAATTACAACTCAAGCATTACAACTCGATTCGAGAACAAAATATGACTCTATATGAATGCCTCCGACGATGTACAGGGATGTACAATGACTCAAGAGCGACATTTATAAAAAAATGATGAATGGTAGCTTTGCCACTAATACGATGTCAACTACATGATCATGCAAAGCAATATGACAATGATGAAGTGTGTCATAATAAACAGAACGGTGGAAGTTGCATGGCAATATATCTCGGAATGGCTATGGAAATGCCATAATAGGTAGGTATGGTGTTGTTTTAAGGAAGGTATATGGTGGGTTTAATGCAACGGCGGAATTTGCACGGTACTAGAGAGGCTAGCAATGGTGGAAGGGTCAGAGTGCGTATAATCCATGGACTCAACATTAGTCATAAAGAACTCACAAACTTATTGCAAAAATCTATTAGTCATCGAGACAAAGTACTACGTGCATGCTCCTAAGGGGATAGATTGGTAGGAAAAGACCATCGCTCGTCCCCGACCGCCACTCATAAGGAAGACAATCAATAAAACCATGCTCCGACTTCATCACATAACTGTTCACCATACGTGCATGCTACGGAAATTAAAAACTTTTAACACAAGTATTTCTACAATCCAAAGTTACTCACTAGCATGACTGTGATATCACCATCTTTATATCGCAAAACAATCATAAGGAATCAAACTTCTCCTAGTATTCAATGCACTCTTATATGATTTTTTTTATTATATCCCTCTTAGATGCCTATCATATTAGGACTAAATTCATAACCAAAGAAAATTACCAAGATGTTTAAAGAAATTCTAAAAATAATATAAGTGAATCATGAGAGTTCAACAATTTCTACAAAATAAAACCGCCGTCGTGCTGTAAAAAGATATAAGCGAAGTACTAGAGCAAAATTGGCAAGCTCAAAAGACATAAGTGAAGCACATAGAGTATTCTAATAAATCACGATTCATGTGTGTCCCTCTCAAAAGGTGTGTACATCAAGGATGATTGTGGCAAACTAAAAAGTGAAGACTCATATCATACAAGACGCTCCAAGCAAAACACATATGATGTGGTGAATAAAAATATAGCCTCAAGTAAAGTTACCGATTGACAAAGACGAAAGAGGGGATGCCTTCCGGGGCATCCCCAAGCTTAGGCTCTTGGTTTTCCTTTAATCTTACCTTGGAGTTCCTTGGGAATACCCAAGCTTAGTCTCTTGCCACTCCTTATTCCATAGTCCATCAAATCTTTTACACAAAACATGAAAACTTCACAACACAAAACTCGACAGAAAATCTCATGAGATCCATTAGTATAAGAAAATAAGCCACCATTTATATTGGTGTAATATCTACTGTATTCCAACTTCTCCATGGTTCATAACCCCCGATACTACCCACATATTCATCAAAATAAGCAAACAACACAAATAAAACAGAACAGTCTGTAGCAATCTAAATTTTCATATACTACCCTAACTGGAAAAATTCTGACAAATTAGGACAGCAGAGGCAATTTGCATCTGCTAAAAATGAGAATTGTTTTCCTAAGAGCAAAAGTTTCTGTTTTTCAGCAAGATCAAATCAACTATCACCGTAAGCTATCCCAAAGGTCTTACTTGGCACAAACACTAATTAAGACATAAAAACACATCTAAACAGAGGCTGGATGAATTATTTATTGCTAAAAAGGAAAAAAAGCAAGAACAAAAATAAAATTGGGTTACCTCCCAACAAGCGCTATTGTTTAACGCCCTTAACTAGGCATAAAAACATAGATCTAGGTATTGTCGTATTAGCTATGCAATTCCTCGATTGCATACTTATAATACTTAGGGGATTCTTTGGTTTTATCAATAATCAAACTCCTTGGCAAGAAATCAAGAAATTCACTCGTAGCAATTGGTTCCTCAATAATATCGAAAAGATTAGATTGGTCGCTTATTGTTTTGAGATCTTCGTTACCCTTACAAGAAGATTCCCCCTTTTTCTTAGGAACATACATAAACTTTGTAGTCTCAGTAGGAGAGAAATATTGAGTCGGTTTAACGGAGGAAAAGACGGAACCCAAGTTGGTAATAATATCTTCTAGTTTGTCAATTCTAGTAGAATCTTGATCTATCTTTTCATTGACTATGGGTTCCTTTTCCCTAAGATTCTTGAATGTAACTCCTACCTTAGATCAATATTGAGTAATATGATTATGAATCTTTTTATCCAAATTTTTGATCAACTCTATGGTAGCAATTTTATTCTCAATGATATCAAGCCTTTGCATCACATGTTCCAAGGTTAAAACAGTTCCATTGATCATAAGAGGTGGTGGGCGTAACAAATCTATCATAGCATTATAAGAATCAAAAGTATGGCTCCCCAAAAAATTTCCCCACGTAATGGTATCTAGAACATATCTATTCCAAGGAGTAACACCCACATAAAAAATATGAAGGAGAATGGCAGTAGATTGCTTTCGAGTAGATCTATTCTAAGCATTGCAAATTCAATACCAAGCACCTTTCAAATTTTCTCCCTCCCTTTGCTTAAAATTAAGGACGCCATTATTGGGAGTGCTAACAATGATGGGAGGACTAGCCATGAAAGCAAGACAAGCGATCTAACACATGAGCAAACAAAACGCAAACGAAAAGATGAACGGAAGAAGGGCGAAGGAAATGGGCGAGTCTTTTCAAAAATAGTTTTAGAAGTGGGGAGAGGAAAACGTGAGGCAAATGACGAATAATGTAATGCAAGAGATGAGGTTTTATGATGGGTAGTTGATCTGCTTGACTTGGCGTAGATCTCCCCGGCAACGGTGCCAGAAATTTTTCCTGCTACTTCTTGAGTTTGTGTCGGTTTTTCCCTTGAAGAGGAAAGGGTGATGTAGCAAAGGAGAGATAAGTATTTCCCTCAGTTAAGAACCAAGGTATCAATCCAGTAGTGGCTGAGCCTTGCTCGAGGACTGGGTGCTGAGGACATAGAGAATTTTGGCAAACAAGAAAAAGAGAGGTAGGCCTCGCGAGGATGCACGGGGAGGGAGTTGCAGTTTACCCACAAGGGCATTAGTTAAGGCACGAAGGGATTCATTTCTTCATGCACCCCTCGTGGGGCCTATATTGATGTATCACAGATAGAAGAGGGACAAAAAGCTAATCTCCCAGGAGACACGCCCTCGCATTGCAAAGACTTTGCACGAGACGTGGCCTATCTGCACCGCGCCCCAAAGAGCTAAGTTGACCGCCTCGCGTGGCCTGGAAATCTTTCTAAATAACGCTCTTTCTTTTCATGATCTCGTCCAAGGGGGAAACCTCTTCTCTCGTGGGAGCTGCTTGCGTGTCAATGGGGCCTCCTAAGCGTCGCGCCTCATGAGCTCTTACCGGACCTCGAGCCCCTCACCTCCTGGCGTTGTCCTAGGCATCGCGACCTGACATACCAATGATGACCGAGGCTCACTTGGGGCTGGGTCCTAGAGACACAGAGCACTAGGGGGATTGCGGAGACGGGTCCAAGTTTAAAACTAGAAACACCATGATCGAACTTAACCGTGAATCACAAAAGCATTTAAGATAAGGCTTAAGCGGTAGAGTTTCTTACACGCCCCATGGGGTCCATCAGTTCTGATGCAGGAATAAAAACAAAAGGAACCTCCTAGCGAAGGCGGCCACTTCCCGGGCACCGACTCGGGCGCCGCCTGCACCTAGTCGGAGTCCTCCTCTTTGTCGCGGCGGTGGGGGGGATCATCAGAGTCTTCATCGCTCCAGCTTCCCCAGGCGGTAGCAGGCGGTCACGAAGGTCTTCATGAAGAGCGTGGTGGCCCCATCTAATTTGAAGAGGAGGGTGTGCCCTTCCTTCAGGGGCGGGCGAGGGCGAATGACTTCCATCCCCGCCTTAGGAACACGGAGCCAGAGGGGGCGATGTCCGTTGCGACCCACGAGGGCCCGTTGTAGCAGCCGTCTGGTTGTAGCCATAGGCCTAGGCGTGCATGCTCGGCCATCTCCCTCACTTGGGCGTCATGGAGCCGGAGCCAAGTGCAGGTATCATGGTGCATGGTTACCATGAACTGGCGGTCCACGTCAGCGGAGTGGGTCCATGCTGGGGGAGGCTGGGTGGCGCCGCTCTACCGACCCCGATCTCGGCCTCCTTGCCCCCTCGCCCGCGCCCACGGGCGGAGTGGTTTCTTCGGCTGCTAGAGCCAGCATAGGGCGAGAGTGGAGGGCGATTGCACCCACGTGGAGCCGTCCCGGGCATGGTGGAGGTCATGCGAAAGGGGCCCCGCCCCCTCGCCGGCCTCGGCGGCTCTACCTCCTATGTTGCCGCCTTCCCCTTCTTGGCAGCGGAGAACCTCCTCATGGGTGCCATGGATGCAGCAATGGCAGGGTGAAATTGAGTAGTAAGAAGAAGTAAATGGGCCAAGGGGTCCGACCCCTCACCCTTTTATAGCACCGATGGGGGCTGGTTCGTTCCCCTTCGTGTACGGAGCAATGATGGCCCCGCGCAGTGCCCCCTTGGCTTTATGTCAGCTCGGGCAGTTGCCGGGGCATCATGGCGAAGAGGGAGCATCCTACGCCCCATCGTGCGCCATGTGTTGAGCCTGGCCCACAAGAGGTTGGGGCCCGCTCTGTTTCGCCCCTCCCTTCTTTGCGGGCGGAGTCGTGCGCATTGCAGGTCCAAGGGCTAGGATCGGGCCAATAGGACCCAAGCCCGTCTACCTGTGGCCCATTGCGTGGCACCAACGGAGGGCCCAACATGGCCCAACTTCAAGGCTTCACGAGCAAGACCCTCGCGAGGCGTATGTTAGCATGGGTCGTCAAGAGCTCCTGAGGGCCTCACGCTTGGCAGCCTCTCGAAGCTGCCTCTCGAGGCCCCTCACAGGACGGATATCTCTAGGCTCGCAAAGCCCCGCCTCATGTTGCACATGGGTGACAGGATCCACGATGAGCTGTGTCAGGAGCCGTGCTAGCGGGCACGGATAAGGATGCTTTCCTCTTTCATGCTAAGGAGGCAAGGACAGCACGCAGGTTTTCGAAGAAATCCCCAAAGGTTGCCACTTTGGTGCAAGAAGACCAAGACAGTGGGTTCGCTAGGACGGAGGTCATTACCGAGCCCACTAGCGCATCATGGTAGAGAGCTTTGGTAGGCGAAGACCACCTTTAGTCAGGATAAGATGTACTCCTGGTCCCCTTAAAAATTGGCTGTTGTGGCAACCCTTCCTTCCTAGAGCTTTCGGGGGAGAGGACCAAGACCAGTATAAGTAGAGGCTATCTCCACCATAGAGAGTGGTCGAATCTGAGGGATCCCTCGAACCAGCCAAGCCTCCCGAGGTAGTTCATCCTCCTTGTACTTATGCATATTCATCCTCCCTTGCAAGGCAATCCACCACAAAGCTGGAGTTGGGATTACAGCACGAGGTGGCCCGAACCTGGGTAAACTGTCGTGTTTGTTATTCAACTTCCTTCCCACTCAAGCACGATGAAGCATCGCCTTGAGGCAATGGGTAGCGAAATAGAGCTTGACGGGGTTCTTCGTGCACACCCCAGAGTTCGAACATTTCTTGGGTCCCGGAGCCCCTATTCTGTCAGCGAGAGAGCATATTTCTTTAAAATTTACTAACTCTCAAAATAATATAAGTGAAGCAAGAGAGTTTATTTATTTAAAATATAATCACCACCATCCTAAAAAGGTATAAGTGAAGTACTAGAGCAACTGCCTAGCTCAAAAGATTTAAGTGAAGCACATAGAGTATTCTCATAAATCATGATATGTGTGTGGATCTCTCAAACAAGTGTGTTTAGCAAGGATGATTGTGTGAAACTAAAAAAATCAAAGACCCATACAATACAAGACGGTCCAAGAAGAACTCATGATAAGTGACAAATAAAAATATAGCTCCAAGTAAAATTACTGTTGGTCGATAGAAGAAAGAGGGGATGCCTTCGGGGGCATCCAAGCTTAGTTGTTTGGGAGGCCTTGAATATTACCTTGGGGTGCCTCAGGCATCCCCAAGCTTAGGCACTTGCCACCTATTATTCCTGCATCCATCATGATCTCACCCAAAACATGAAAACTTCAATCACACAAAACATAACAAAACCTTCATGAGATTCATTAGTATAATAAAGCAAATCACCACTTTAAGTACTATTGAAAAACCATTCATATTCTGTTCTTGCATTATACCTACTGTATTGTAATTTTACCATGGCTTATACCCCTGGTACAATCCATAGATTCATCAAAATAACCAAACAATGCAACAGAATCTGTCAAAAACAAAATAGTGTGTAGTAATCCGAACTTTAACCATACAAAAGGAGTAGGAAGCCGAAGGCGGCTACGCGGGGGCTCGCGCAGCTTAACAATGAACTCTAGCAGTGTGTCCCCACATGACCCTCCATTGGGGCCAGGGTAGCTGGGGGAGGAGCGAGACTGCCACTGCGTCCTCCCCGGCCTCGAGAACCTCGCCGACCACATCTGTGTCCTGCTGCACCACCTTGTGCACTGGATTCTGCCCCCGCGTCCCCGACTAGGGAAGGGATGTGGTGCCGAGAAGAGGGCCTTGTCGCCACGGCCGGAGCTTGACCGCGCGCTTTCTTCCTCACCATGGTGGAAGAGGAGTGCTAGAAGAAAATAGAGATGCGTGGGTGAGTCCTTTCGCCCACCTCTGCGCTCCCTCTTTATACCGGAGCATGGCAGGCGACTGGATCCCCACTAACCCATGGCAACTGCCATGCTCCACCAATCTGGTCCGTCTGCATCACTGGCAACGTCTAGAATTGCCGACAGCCCTCCTGCGCCTATCCGCGGTGCCAAGCTTTCTGCCATGGTACTCATTCCCACGCCCTACGCATCTGCCACCAAACCTGCGCATTGCATGCAATGTACGTGGCGGAAATGAGAGGGGTAGTGGGATGAGTAAAATGGCAATTACCTCCCCATGAACATGGGCAGCCCATGGACCATTAGGTGGGTAGCCCCATGTCATTTAGCATGACTCGCGGGGAAACCAGGAACTAATTCAATCCTAGGTTAATGAAGAAATAAAGAAGATGTCAAGGAAGACATGGATTCCGTTGTGACATGGTCAAAGTGTTTGCCTGTTTATTTGTTGGGGCCTACCCCAACCAGGCCCGGGGGTTCCTGTCGGTGCAACAAACATCTATATTTGTTAACGGGACTCATACACAAGCGTGTTGATGATAATACATCTAGCACCAACATTTAATGCAAGGCCGAGCCAGAGAAACCTTTCTTCATGAGAATAAGGAGCGTATCAGGAAGACCAAGCCAGTATACACGACAGAGATTCCAGGAACATATCCTCTGTTGATCAGGTGAGGTCGGCAGGGTCGATGCAGTAGACAAGAGCAGGACCAAGTTGCGCCAGCCGTGTCTCCAGGGTGACCGGAGACCGAAGCGCCCACCCCTCCAAGAAGGCCAGGCAAGCCCTACCCTCGGCAGACACATGCCACTTACCACTGCTCCACCGCACCATGACGCTAGTCACTTGTCAATACGGTGTCGAGCCCCAGGTAATTAAGTGGCTCTCACCGAGCACGTGGCAACTTGATGGAAGACAGATCACACCCATTTGACACCCGTCCAGGGGCATGTCAAGATGGTAAGCAGAAGTCAGCTAAGCGGCGATATAAGCTTGCTAGGGAGCCACGCCCGCACGCCACCTAAGCCAGCATTTACGACATTTTGTCCTAAGTGCTAGAGTTAGGTATGATAGTACCGTTGGCTATCTAATCACAAGATAATGTCTGTTTTCCATTATGGTTGCCCCTCGAGCTATAAAAGGAGCCCCAAGTAAACCTAGAGAAGGATTCAGACCATCTCAGCTCTCCCCGAGGCCACCTTGCCGGGCTTGAGCGCTGCATGTCGTCGTGTTCCTCCATCCAATCCACTAAAGCAGGAGTAGGGTCTTACGCTTCTCAGTGGCCCGAACCTAGGTAAAAACCACCGGAGTCTCATCGTTGTGCTGTCTCATGGCCTCCGCTCTTTGTGCAACATGATCTTCCCCATGCTAAACCACAAAGGGGCTTGTGGCCACATAGGTGATCGTGTTCACCCACGACACTTCTCTAACTCCAAAAATTCTAAAAAATTAGGACAACATGGGAAATTTGTATATCAATCATGTGTAAAAAATTCAGAAATTTATAGCGTTCCAACAAAGCACATCAATTCTGCTACTGGGCGCAAAAGTTTATGTTAATACACAGAATCAAATGAACTATCACCCAAATCATCCCAAAGGCTTTACTTGGAACAAACACTAATTGAAACACTAAAACACACTCATAACATTAACATAGTTTTATATTTATTGAAAAACATAAAGGAAAGCAAAAAATTGAAAGAAAACTATTGGGCTACCTCCCAACTAGTGATATTGTTTTATGCCCCTAGCTAGGCGTAATGCATAGTTTCAAGTGTTGTCATCTTTGGTTTTGGTTCCACAGGTGACCCTCACGATTGGCGCATGTGTTTTCTTAATTCTAGTTCTAGGGTAGTGTTCCGTAACCTTCTTTAACAAAAACTGAAATTTAATATTCCCTTCTTTCATGCCAGTAACGACACCTATAGTTCGTAAAAATTGTCTACTAAGTATGACGGGGTGGCAAGACGGATTGCAATCAATGTGAAGTATAATAAAATCAATAGGCACATAGTTCTTATTTGCAAGAATAAGAACTTATACACAAAGGATTTTTAATAATAGAACCCGCCAAGTGGAAATTAAGAGAACATTCATCCATATTGGTAAAGCCTAGCACATCACATAGAGATTTCGGAATTGTGGAAACACTAGCACCCAAATCACACAAAGCATTGCTTTCATAATTTTTAATCTTAACTTTAATGGTGGGTTCCCATTCATCATATAATTTTCTAGGAATCAAAAAATCACTAGTTCTAACTTTTCTTCTAAAGCTTTCATCATTGCTTCTACAATATGTTTAGTAAAAGATTTATTTTGTTCATAGGCATTGGGTGAATTTCAAATGGATTGCAACAAAGATATACATTCAATCAAAGAGCAGCTATCATAATTAAAATCTTTGTAATCCAAGAGAGTGGGCACATCACTAGTTAAAGTTTCTACCTCGCCAAACCCACTTTTAGCAATTTTTTCATCAAGATTTCCACCCCCCGAATCATGGGGACGCCTTCTAACTAAAGTTGACTCTTCTTTAGTACCATTATGATCAATTTTAACATTACTAAACAAGGAAGCAATAAAAGAAACACCAATCATTTTAATCTTTTCGTCAGTACTACGAAAGAAATCGGGAGGAACCACTTTTTCTAAAACTTCTCTTTTAGCTCTAAGCATAGCGGTTCTTTTCTTAGTTTCATCCATAGAGACATACAAAGCTTGAAACAATTCATTAATATCAATCTTAGGTGGCAAAATTTTAGTCTTAAGAATTTCCACATCATGAAGAATTCTATCGATGCTCCTAGACATATCATCAAGTTTACTCAAATTTTCTTGTATCGTGGTGTTGAAAACTTTTTGAGCAGTGATAAATTCTTTGATATTACTTTCAAGATCAGAGGGAATCCTATTATTATTATTATTATTATTATTATTATTATTATTATTATTATTATTATTATTATTATTATTATAAGAATTACCAAAAGAATTTCCATAATTATTAGAGGAATTTCTAGTAAACGGCCTACGATTAAAATTACCTCCATAAGCTTTATTATTGAAATTGTTTCTCGAGACAAAATTCACATCTACGGGATCATTATTTTTCTCAACCAAAGTGGACAAAGGCACATAATTAGGCTCTATAGGAGCATTTTACTAGAAACTAATTTCAAAAGAGCATCAACTTTATCACTCAAAGTACTAATTTTTTCAATAGAATTCACTTTTTTACTAGTAGGAGCTCTTTTAGTACGCCGTTGTGGATAGTTTGACATAATATTATCAAGCACCTTAGTAGCTCCACCCAAAGTAATCTCCATAAAAGTACCACCCGCGGCGGAATCTAAAAGATTTCTAGAAACAAAATTCAATCCCACATATTTTTTGTGTATGATCATCCACAAATTTAAACTACGAGTAGGGCAATTTCTTATCATCAGTTTCATCCTTTCCCAAGATTGAGTAACTAGTTCATGCTCAAGTTGCTTGAAATTCATAATTTGATTTCTAAGGGATAATTGTCGTGGCAGGAAAATACTTAGTAATAAAAGCATCTTTGCACTTTTCTTGAGAATCAATACTATTTCATGGCAAAGATGGAAACCAAATTTTTGCACAATCATGCAAAGAAAACAGAAATAATTTTAGTTTCACAATATCATTATCCACATCCTTTTTGTTTTGCATATCACACAATTCTACTAAAGTGTTTAGATGGGACGTGACATCCTCATTAGGATTACAGGAAAATTGTTCTATCATAACAAGATTCAACAAAGCAGAATTAATAACATAAAACTCCGCACTAGAGGCGAGAGGAGCAATCAAAGTACTATTAAAATCATTATTATTAGTATTAGAAAAATCACAAAAAATTGTATTTTCTTGAGACATCATGACTACGCAAACAAGATAAGAAGCAAGAAAAGAAGCAAGAAAAGAAGCAAGAAAAACGCAAAGAAAAATATTTTCTATTTTTAAAAACCTTTTTAGAGGTGGGGGAGATGAAAAGGAGAGGCAAATGGAAAATAATCTAAATGCAAGGAGATGAAAGTTTGTGAATAGGTACTTGATAGATGCTCATGAAGTCTCCCCTGCAACGGCACAAGAAATTCATCCTGCTACTTGTGAGCTGCGGTGGGATTTCCCCAAAGATGAGAGGATGATGCATTACACTAGAGATAAGTATTTCCCTCAGTTATGAAACCATGCATATCAATCGAGTCGGAGAACCGAGAAACACTATGTAAACATCACCAACACACAAACAACAAATACTTGCAACACAACGCGTAGAGGGGTAGTTATTTTTTGTTTTAATATATGATAGAAAATACACCCGGGCCATAGTTTTCAGTAGAGGCTTATCTGGAGAAAATAACATAAGGTGGGTAAACAAATTACTGTTGGGCAATTGATAGAAAAGAAAATAATTATGAAGATATCCAAGGCAATGATCATCTATATAGGCATCACGTCCGAGACAAGTTGACCGACTCTTGCCGGCATGTGCTACCACTACTAGGAAAAGGCTAATTAGTGGCGCACCTATTTTTGCCATTAATGGCGCACTCTAGGTGCGCCATAACTAACATTTTTTCAAAAAAATTCAATTTTTTTGTTTTTTTCTTAATCTCAGGTCACTATGGCTTAATCTCGGGTCAATAAGCTTAATCTCAAGTCAAATCGCACTCCGCGGTCAAACTTCCCGGAAGGTCACCCATCCTCACACTACTCCAGCCCAAGCACGCTTAACTTTGCAGTTCTATCTAACCCCAGGACCACCTCACTTAATAGGCACTTATTGATATATCTATCATATCAATCCTATTAAACCTTGTTGATGTCTAGGACTTTGTTCATGTTCATATGTGATGAAATTATGAAAAATATTTCAAACTTCCCGGTCATATTACGTATCATATTTTGAAAAAAAATTCCAAAAAAATTCGAAACCAATTTTTTTCTGTTACTAGTGGCGCACCTAGCAAATGGTGCGCCACTAGTATGTTTGAATTTTTTCCATTCCCCCCCCTCTTGATCTTAAAAGCCCCGTATCTTTCGTTCTGTTAGGTTTTTGGGGATTTTGAAAATCTTGAACGCCATTCCCTAGTTCAATTCGGATGTAGCTTTTCGAGTAGATGATTTTTCATATAAAAAACTTTTTAATCCGAGTTCGTATGCAAATGTTATGCCCATTTTACTAAATTCTAGAGAGATTTTGCAAATAAAGTCGAAATTCATATTTGTAATGGCGCACCAGGGCATAGTGCGCCATTACTAGTTGACATAGTAATGGCGCACCTGTACAAGTTAGTAATGGCGCACTTTGTCTAGGTGCGCCATTGCTAAGTTTGACATAATAATGGCGCACCTACACAACGTGCGCCATTACTAAGTTTGACCAAGGTTTGACCCAGTCATACACATAGTAATGGCGCACCTATACAAGGTGCGCCATTACTATGTCAACTAGTAATGACGCACTATATCCCCTAGTGTGCCACTAGTAACAATTTTTTTTATTTTTTTAATCTAGTAATGGCGCACCACGTACCAGGTGCGCCATTAGTAATATGTCATTAGTGGCGTACCTGTATCTGTTGCGCCACTGCTATATAGCAGTGGCGCACCACATACATGGTGTGCCATTAATGTCCATATTAGCTATAGCCCTTTTCCTAGTAGTGTACTATCACTCCACACATCGAACGCTGTCCAACATGCATCTAGTGTATTAAGTTCAGGAAAGAATGGAGTAACGCCTTAACCAAGATGAAATGATATTGACAAGATAAACTCATGGAAGAAATAAATCCCACCTTGTTACCCTTAATTCGAATGAGACATGTGTGTCATGTCTCTTTCTGTCACTGAGATTGAGAACCGCAAGATCGAACCCATCATAAAACATCTCTTCCCATGGCATGATAAATCAATCTAGTTGGCCAAACCAAATCAATAAATCGGAGAAGACATACGAGCCTATAACAATCATGCATAAAAGAGTTTAGAGAAAACTCAAATAATATTCATGGATAGATCTGATCTTAAACTCACAATTCATTGGAACCCCACAAACATACTGCAAAAAGTCGTTACATCAAATAGATCTCCAAGAACATCTAGGAGAACATTGTATTGAAGATGCAAAAGAGAGAAGAAGCCATCTAGCTACTAACTATGGACCCATAGGTCCATGGTAGACTATTAACTCATCATCGGAGGAGTAGCAAGGAAGATGAAGAACCCCTCCGCGATCGTTTCCCCCTCCAGCAGAGTACCGGAAAAGGCCTTTGATTGGATCTCGTGGTTCTGGAACTTGCGGCGGCAGAAAAAGTATTTTGTGGACTCTCTCGAGGGTTTTGGGATTTTAGAGTATTTATAGAGGCGGAGGTAGGTCAAAATGATGCTTGTGGGCTCCACTACCCACCAGGGCGTGCTAGAGGCCCCTGGCGCGCCCTGGTGTTTAGTGGGCCCCTCTTTCATCTTCTAGTTCCCTCCCAAATCTTCCACAGTATTTTATAGCCAGAAAAAATCTCCACAAATTTTTCTGGCATTTGGACTTCGTTTGGTACTGATATTCCACACAGTAAAAAACAAGCAAAAAAGAGCAACTCGCACTGGGCACTAAGTTAATAACTAATCCTAGAAAATGATATAAAGTTGCTTGTAAATGTATATAAAACATCTAAGCTTGATAATATAATAGCATGGAACACTGAAAAATTAAAGATACGTTGGAGATGTATCATCTACCAGAGGACATTGTTGCTTTCTGGAATGCATTGGCAGCGGCAGAGGAGGAGCCCAAAGATTGGGATTCTTAGGTGCCACCGCCTTAGCACTTTAACATGGGTTTGGATGGCTACTACGGATTTTGATTATCAAGCTAGGAGAAAGCCTAAGCTTGGGGGAGTACGTATTTCCCACCGACATTACATTCATGTTCACACATTTCACTCCAATTGTCTATGTTCATCCTTTTTCATTGTATAATCCATGGTAAGTTTTATTTTCTTGTGTTTTTCTTGTGTGTTTGAAAAACTTTCAGAAAATCCAAAATGTTTCCCGCTTCCTTTATGTTTTTCTTTCCATCTTAAATTTGTGTAGTATTAAAAGAAAACCCAAAAAGATTTCGCGTTGCTTCTTTTACTTGTTGGGAGCTTTCCCATGCAACTGGTTTTCTCGTTTTTATTTTTCCATCTTTTATTTGCTTTGTTCAAGAAAAAATAAAAACTGCAAAAATATTTCAATGTGTTTCTCTGAAGTTCTTTTCTTTTGTCGAGTCATTGTGAGGAGAAGACCATGATGAAAATGCTGAGTGGCTCTCATATGCATTATGTTTTATCTAACAAATAGCCCATATTATATTCTCTTCTCCTTTGAATAAAATGTTTGCAGTTTCCAGCTTAGTTCACGACACAATTACACTATTATTATTTTCATATCATTTGTTCGTGCAAGTGAAAAGCAATAATGACTATATTTGATGAAATGACTAAGGCAAGGAAAATCGGGTATGAACTCAACTTGTTTTGATTTTTGTAAATATGTTTAACTCATGTCGGATCCAAGGTTCCGTTGACCATTGAGAGGTTCGAACACTTGGGTACTTGCAAAGAAGTCATCCTCACCAATCTGCCTGCTCAATGATTCCTAGGACTAACTCGACGAACCCAAGGGAGAAGAGACACTCAGTTTATCCTGGTTCAGGCCACCTTGTGGTGTAATACCCTACTCCAGCTTTGTAGTGGATTGCCTCGATAGGCTGAGGATGAACTAGTATAGTGGTTGAACAACCTCGGGAGGTGATGTGTTCTTGAGCTCGATTAGCTAGTGGGTGAGAGGATGATCTGAATGATCTGTCCCCCTCTATGGTGGTGGCTATGTCCTACTCATAGTGGCCACAATATTCTTCCCAAATGCAAGGCAGGAAGGGATCCCACAACGGCCAAATTTGAAGGGGACAACTAGTACAAGTTATCTTGACAAAAGTAGTCTTTGCCTGTGAAAGCCTCTGGTGGTGACGCCATGGTGGGCTCCGCGATGACCTCCATCCTGCCGTCCTGGCGATCTTGGTCTTGTTGCGCCCATATGGAAACCTTTGCTTGATTCCTCGGGACTCCACGCCTGCTCTTGCCTCATTGGCACCAAAGGGAAAACTAGTACACTGCGCCCGCTGGTGCCCGCCCGGCCTTGGTTGTCATGGCTCATGTCATGTGAACCTCACGAGGTGCACCTTGGCTTGATATCTCCACTCCTTGGGTGCTAGCCCGGTGAAGCCGCCCACCAGGGATGCCTTGGTGTCATCCGCGTCGCGAGGGTCTTGGGTTGTTATTGCTGAAGCTGGGCCGTACCGGGCCGTCGATGGAGCCACGACGTGGGCCGCAGGTAGGCAAGCCTGGGTACCCCCGTTCCTAGGACACCGACAGTAGCGCATGGGCCCAAGGCGCACTCGTACTTGGCATTGAGGCGAAGCCAAAGGGCATGTGCGGAGCGCCACGTGCCCCAACCGCCTGCAGCCTCGGTTGACGCATGGCGATTAGTGGGTCGTGGGTGCCCCCGCTTCCCCACGCTGCCTCCGCAACCGTTCGACTTGGCGAGATCTTGATACACATAGAGAAAACCATCATTATGCGCGATCTTGGAGGCCGGTGGTTGGCCTCCTTCCGGCTATAAATGAGGGGGGGGGGGGGCAGAGCACCCCATGCTCATCTCTGTCTTCTTGCAGTCCGCTTCTTCTTCTTTCTTGTCTCTCCATCTTGTTGTAGCTCCTTATGGCACCGATGAGGAAGTTCTCCGCTACCGAGAAGGGGATAGCCCCTAAGGAAGGACCTGACTTTCCACCTCCAAAGAGAGGAAGAGGTCGCCTCCGCAAGCATGCTGCGGCCCTTGCAGTTGCTCCTCGAGGGGGGGGGGGGACGCGCCTTGGCCTTATGTGGTGGCGCTTCTTCTCGTGGTGGGTGCCTCTAGGGGTGAGGCATCCCTTGCGACAAGGGGAGGAGTGCTATGGTCACCGAACCTCCTCGACCGCTCTTCCATTCGGCCGAGGTGCTCCCTTAGTTCGTCGTGTGGTCAGAGAGACCAACCGTCACCTTGCTCCCGCTCCTCCGCTTCTTCGCGGATGAGCTACCGGCCGTAGGGCCAAACGGCCTCTGGCTGCAGGCTGACGACTGTTGCAGCAAGTCCTCATGTGTCGGGGTCGAAGTTTCCACCGCCAGGGATGTGTCCCTGGCCTGCGACTAGTAGGCGTTTGACCGCGCATGCTGCCTGAGCGGGAGGTGCACCCTCCACTTCAAGTTCGACGGCACCGCAACCCTCCTCCAGAAGGTGTTTGGGGAGGATGGCCGTCACGCAGGGTGCTGTCCCGAAGACGACGGCGGCGATGATGAGCTTGGCCTGGATGACAGCCGCGACAACGCTGAGGGTGAGCTTGCCCTTGGCGACAGGTCGCGGCTCTTTCAGCGGCGGCAGCTCCTCCAGCGAGAGCACTAGCAGCAGTGGCTACGACCAGCTGCCATGTCGCCGGGCTCCCTTTGGGGACGGCGGCAGATCGTCTCATTGTTGTGCTTCGGTGAAGCGGGAAGAAAGCTTGAACTAAGCCCGGAGGCCTCTGGAGACCGGCCTCAGGAACCGCTGTGGTCGCATGGGCCACTTTTGTTTAGCCTTTCTCTTTCGCTGCATTTTGAAAAAAGTAGAGGGCCCTGCTGGGGCCTGTAATGAACCATGGTACTTATGCAACTACGTTATGCTTGTTGTTCTGATGTATGATGTTATGTTCATTTACGGGTAGCTGCAGTAGGATAACTTAGCTTGATACACTCGCGGTAGTCTCACGCCTTGCAATGGCGCGCCCTCCTCCATCGTCTCACGAGATCCCCTTGCCGCTGGCTAAGGGGCTGCTGGCATCATGAGACATTGTGAAGTTGCAGAATTGTTGGAAAATTCTGTAGGGTGTCTTGTTCTTCCTTGCGCGAGTCCTCAGGCATGGGCTAGTTGTGGCTTAGTGCATCGCATTGCGGTACCTAGGGGGCACGGACTTAAGAATATGCGCAAACCACAAGCTCGTTTGATGGTGTCTCGCTAGGATAGAAAAAGCCATGGCCCTAGGGGACAGGGTTGTGGCGAAGTATGTTCACGGCGCGGGGCGGGCCTGACGCACACGCACATACCTACCCAGGCCCCACGTGCAAGACGCGGAAGGAAGAGCGACGGGCAACTGCCGCCCCTCCTGGGCCGAGACTAGCTGCCAAAGGAAAACACAAGGGGGAAATCCAACTTGCATTCCAAAATGGAAGAACTCCAAATTCCATTAAAAGAAAAGGGGGGTGGGGCAACCAACTACAGAAAGCAAGCAAATGAACACCCGTGTTTGGCACCTACACTAGTCTTCTCACCAGCGCGGAGCTAAGTGCTGCCACTAGGATGTGGGAGGGAGCCCCCGATGCCCGAGGGCTGCTCTCCAGAGACTCCGGGGCGTGTACAGCCCCACTCATTATTATGTGAGAGTGTCTCGAGTGGAGACCTTTATAGGCACTGGGCCTTGCTTCATGGGTAGAACTTCCGGAGGTGCTGGATGTTCAAGGCGTTCTGGATGGGGATCCCGTCCTCCATCTCTAGGTGCGTGGCGCCAGGCCTGGAGACGCCGGCGATCCTAAATGGGCCCTCCCACATGGGCGAGAGCTTATGCAGCCCTACCCTGGAGAGCACCCACTGTAGGACGAGATCAACCACCTCGAGAGTCCTGGAGCGGGCGCTGCGGTAGTGGTACCACCGTAGCGCCTGTTGGTACCTTACCGCCCGGAGCGAGGCTTGGCGGCAGCATTCCTCCCCCAGCACAAGGTCCATCCCCCACGTGGCGTACTGGCGTGCCTCGTCAAATGCCAAGACCCGCGTGGAGCGATGCTTGACCTCGTGAGGGAGAACCGCTTCGGCTCCGTAGATGAGGAAGGATGGAGTCTGGCCCGTCGGCTTGGTGGCGGTGGTGCGGATGGACCACAGCACGGAGTGGAGCTTGTCGAGCCAGCCCCTACCGTAGGCCTCGAGCTTCTTCCTGAAGTTTCTTTTCTTAAGGCCCCTCAGGACCTCTGTGTTTGCGCGCTCGTCTTGACCGTTGCTCCTAGGGTGTGCTCCTGAGATGTAGCATATCTGCATTCCAAGGTTATCAAAATATGTTTTGCAGAGATTGCTAGTGAACTGTGAGCCATTGTCGGTGATGATACGATTAGGGACCGTGAAGCGGCTCATGAGGCCCTTGATGGATTTGACTACCGAACCGGCCGAGATGGTGCGGATGGCTTCCACCTCTGGCCACTTGGTGAACTTGTCGGTCGCGACGTAGAGGTAGCAGTAGCCCCCGGGCGCTCGTGAGAACGGACCTGAGATGTCCAGCCCCCAGACCACGAACGACCACGAGAGCGGCATGGTGTGGAGAGCTTGAGCAGGCTGGTGGATTTTCTTGGCGTGGAACCAGCACACTTCGTAGGATTTCACCAGCTCGGTCGCATCGCTGAGCGCCGTGGGCCAATAGAATCCATTGCGGAATGCCTTGCCCACGAGCGTGCGTGATGATGAGTGATGCCCGCAGTCTCCGCCGTGTATGTTGGTTAACAACTCGCACCCCTGTTCCCTGGAGATGCATCGCAAGGAAACATCCTTTCGTCATTTTCGGTAGAGCTCACTGTCCTAAATGCAGTAGGTCGTGGCCTGCTGAGCCACGTGCTCAGCGTCTTGTTCCTTCTCCGGCAGGGTTCCATGAAGCAGGTACGCCATGAATTCTTTGGTCCAGCACCCCTCCTGATGCTCGAGCACGAGAAGCAGGTGTGCTCCTGAGGTCGGGCCACAGGCGGGAGCTCCCGAGGTCGGTGCTGGTGGGAGCTCCTCCTAAGGTAGTGTTGGCACTGCCGATGGTGGGGTCGCTGAAGGCTTAAAGAGCAGCTCCTCGAAGATGCCGGGCTCCTAAGGCTGGCGCTTGGATGCCCTCTTGGCGATATTGCCAGCCTTCTTGTTCGTGCCACGAGGCACGTGTTGCAGCTCCAGGCCCAAGAACTGCTTCACAATTTTGCGTACCTCCACCAGGTATGCTTCCATGTGCTTGTCCTTCGGCTCATATACCTTGTGGAGAAGTTGACAAGGAGTTGGGAGTTGCCCTTGATGGTAAGGCGCTTTATCCCAAGGCCGTCACAGCCTTGAGACTGGCGATTAGGCCTTCGTACTCTGCGATGTTGTTGGAGACCTTTTCGCCATGTTGGAAGCAGAGTTGCACGGCGTAGTAGAGCTTGTCCTGAGTAGGCAAAACATGCACGGCTTCTGCCCCCGCACCCTGTTGTGCGAAGGCGCCGTCGAAGTACATGACCCAGCCGTCTGGTGCTTCGCTCCCCGGCGAGAGCAATTGGTCCTCGCCTGCCTCTGGTCCTGGAGCGTCAGTCCATTGCGCCACGAATTCGGCGAGTGCAGAGCCCTTGATGACCCTGGTGTTGTTGAACTCCAGTTGAAATGCCTACAATATGATGTTCCATTCGGCAACCCTACCTACAGCATTGGGTGAAGCACCCTCTCTAGTGGGTAAGACAAAACGACCTTGATGGTGTGGCCTTGGAAGTAGTGGCATAGCTTGCGCGAGCTGACGAGAAGCGTGAGCAAGAGCTTCTATGACATGGGGTAGCGTGCTCGCGTGTCCCGCGGTACCGTGTAGACGAAGTAAACCGGGTGCTCGACGAGGGCAGGATTGTTGGTGGAGTCCAGAACTGCCTGAGGCTGGTGGACATCAGGAACTTGGTCGCCTATTGGGGCAACTGCGGCATCGTCATCTCACGGAACCTGGTCATCCATTCGTGTCGCCGAGCCTTCAGGAGCGTCGTCTTCGGGCTGCATTGTCTCAACCGAGGGCGTGGCACTATGTGGCAGGCCCTTGGGCTGGCGAATGCCTCTTCCATATCCTTGATAAGGGTCCTTGCCTCCCGAGACTTCACCACTATATCATCGACGTAGGCCTCAGCGTTCCTTCCGAGCTGTTGGCCCAAAGCAATGTGCATTAGCCGCTGGAAGGTTGCTACGGTGTTACGCAGCCGAAAGGGCATTCAGGTGTAGCAGTACATCCCGCACGGGGTCAGGAAGGTTGTCTTCTCAACATCTTATACCCTGAGAATGCGTGCAAGAAGCACAGCAGGTCGCACTTAGTGGTGGAGTCCATGATCTGGTCAATGCGCGGTAGCAGAAAGGGGTCTAGAGGGCACGCCTTGTTTAGGTTGGTGAAAGCGATGCACTTGCGCTCTTTCCTTCCTTTCTTGGGGCCAATGACAGGGTTTGTCAACCATTCTGGGTACCCCACCTCCCGAATGACACCAGCATCTTGCAGCTTGCGGGTTTCTTGGATGATGAACGATTGCTTCTTTGTGGACTGCCGCCGCGCCCTCTGCTTTACTGGGTGTACATTGGGGCACACATTTAGGTGATGTTCGATCACCCCCCTTGGGAATCCAGCCAGGTCCTTGGGCTTCCATGCGAACACCTCCTTCTTCGCACGCAAGAAATCGACCAGTGTATTTTCTTGGTCCGGGGCGAGGTTGGCACCTATGGTGAAGGTGTCTCCCAACTCCCCATCTTGATCGACCAGCACTTGCTTCATCTCGGACCGGTCTTGAGAGAACAACTGCTTCTTTTTTGTTGGTGCAGCCCCTGGAGCCCCCGGGGCTCCTTCCTCCATCGGCTGCACGGCGGCCGCGGCCCTGAAGGCGAGCTTGAGAGACACCAGCGCCTCCTTGGTGTCCCCAGCCATAGTGAGGACACTGCTGCTACCTGGCATCTTCATGAGGTGGTAGGCAGGGTGAGTTGCCGCCATGAACTTGGCTATGGCCAGGTACCTGAGGACGGCGTTGTACGGGAGGCCCATGCGGGCCATGTCGAAGTCGATGAGCTCGGTGCGGTAGTTGTTGCGGGTGCCGAAGGTGACGGGGAGGTGGATCTACCCCAAGGGGCTGGTGGAGCTGTCGACGACCCCGTAAAATGGATTGGTGGGGCGGAGCCGGCCATGTTACACGTGAAGGAAGCCAAATGCTTCCACATAGAGCACGTTTAGCCCGGCCTCAAAGTCGATGACGGTCTTGGTTACCGCTACATTGCAGATGGAGGGGGTGCAAAGCATCGGGAGCACACCCGCGCCCGCGGTGGTCACAGGATGGTCTCTTCAGTCGAAGGTGAAGTCGGCCACGGGTGCCGCCCATCCTAGAGGGGCTCCCTGCTGTACGCATGTGTCACCCACTTGGCGAAAGAACTGCTTGACATGTCGGTCCAAGGGCGGTGCCTGTGAACCTCCCAGGAGTGCTACGAAAGCATGAGGCACCGGTGCCGCAAAGCGCGCGATGAGGAGGCCGCAGAACTCTCCCCAGGAGGGCACCGAAGATCCTGGCAAGTTGAAAATTCAGGCGCGCAGCGCACCCACGAGGTCCATGGGAAGCCAGTTGCCATGACCTTGTTGTCGCCGCTTGGCACCCAGACGGCCTCCTCATATGCCTGGAGGAAGTCTGTCGGGTCCGCCGCGCCGTCGTACCGGGGCGGCAGGTCCGACCATAACTTGAGTGGCCACTGCACTCATTGCAAAGCAGGGGTGAAGGCCCGGAGGCCCTCGGTGCATCCGTGCGCGCCTGTCGATCTAGCCGGAGGGGCGATGCCTGCCATGAGAGCCGAACAAAGAGACGAAATGGACGAAGAGACGGAGCTTCAACACGCCCCTACCTGGCATGCCAAATGTCGGACTCGGGGTTCCGTAAACCCATGAGAGGTTCGAACACTTGGGTACGTGCGAAGTACTCGTCCTCACCAATCTGCCTACTCAGCGATTCCTAAGCCAAACTTGACAAACAAGGGACAAGAGACGCAGCAGTTTATCCTGGTTCGAGACATCTTATGGTGTAATACCCTACTCCAGCTTTGTGGTGGATTGCCTCGAGGGGTTGAGGATGAACTAGTACATTGGTTGAACAACAACGGGAGGTGAGGTGTTCTTGAGCTCAATGAGCTAGTGGGTGAGAGGATGGTCTTAATGATCCGCCCCCTCTATGGTGGTGGCTAAGTCCTACTTATAGAGGCCCTCGTCCTCTTCCCAACTGCAAGGCGGGAAGGGATCCCCCAACAGCCAAATTTCAAGGGGACAACTAATACAAGTTATCCTGACAAAAGTAGTCTTTGCCTAGGAAAGCCTCTTGTGGTGACGCCAAGGTGGGCTCCACAATGACCTCCATCCTGCCGTCCTGGCGGTCTTGGTCTTGTTGCACCGATATGGAAACCTTTGCTTGATTCCTCGGGACTCTACGCCTGTGCTTGTCTCCTTGGCACCAAAGGGGAAACTGGTACACTGTGCACGCTGGTGCCCGCCTGGCCTTGGTTGTCATGGCTCACGTCATGTGAACCTCGCGAGGTGCACCTTGCCTTGATATCTCCGCTCCTCTAGAGACAGCCTGGTGAGGCTCCCCCCCAGAGAGTCCTTGGCGTCATCCGCCTCGCGAGGCTTGTCCCCTCGTGAGGGTCTTGGGTTGTTGTTGATGAAGCTGGCTCGTACCGGGCCGTCGATGGAGCCACGTCGTGGGCCGCAGGTAGGCAAGCCTGGGTACCCCCGTTCCCAGGATGCCGACAACTCAATATCTATGATTCAACATATTATGATTAGACATGTTTATGTTGACAATTAGAGATTATTAAGCAACAACTCATCCCCTTTTAATAGTATTGGCTTTCCAATGGACTCAATGTGATCTTGGATCACTAAAATATAAATGAAGAGTCTTGAGCTTTTGCCAATCTTTGTCCTTAGCACTTTGAAGGGGTTACACACCCTCTTATCCTTAACACACCATTGTTGAACTCATCTGAAATATACTAGATAAAAGTATTAGTCCAACAATAGATATGTTGAAATTAATTACCAAAATCACCCAGGGAGCACTTGTGCTTTCAATACTGTATTAAAAGGAGGCCTTAATATACCTTAGTTTCCTTATGGACCCCGCTGCCACAGGAGGGTAGGACAAACGATCTCATGCAGGTTCTTTTCCATAAGCACGTATGACAATATGTCGAATACATGCGTACATTACATTGATGAATTGGAGCTAGTTCTGTGTTGGTCTAGGTTATGACTATTATATGATGAATATTATCCAACGTTATGACTGATCCAGTGCCTACGATCTTTTCAGATAATTTTTCTTGCCAAGTTACTACTGTTGCTACTACTATTACTACTACTACTACTACTACTACTACTACTACTACTACTACTACTACTACTACTACTACTACTACTACTACTACTACTACGACCACCACCACCACCACCACCAAATTATCATGCTACTGTGCTACCGATCACTCTGTTGCGGATATTTAGTCTCCAGGTGTGGTTGAATTGACAACTCTGTTTCTAATACTTACAAGTGTTGTTTGGCACCCCTTGTGTCGAATCAATAAATTTGTGTTGAATACTCTACCCACAAAAACTATTGCGATCCCCTATAATTGTGGGTTATCTGCCAGGCCCATGAAATTTTGAAATCCTACTTATATTCCATATTATTGTTGAAACAATTCAGGGGGTGTTTTAATCCCACCTTGCCAAGGGGGGACGAAATCCCCCCCCCCTACAAATACAACCCCTAACACACCGTTCAGACCTTGGGTTTTGTTTAGATTAAAGTTCACTACAACTGCAACTCACGTCCTTCGTTTGTGTTCAATGGCCAGACTAAGACGTCATAGAACCCCACCTTCATTAATTAAGCTTTCCTCATATATTCACAATATCAAGATTGCAATTTTAGTTTCTTGCTTGTTCTTCGTTTGGGTGCATGAAACAGACCCTTGTGGTCAGGTTCATCATGCTCTGGCATGGTCAGTACCCTCTCAGAGTTTGTTTAACGATTGCTAAGGCACAATGTCCTCGCACATTCGTAGTCGGATAGTCAAAGTCTACTCGACCATAAATGACAGCCACCATCTCAACAAAAGGCGGGACACCTTTGCTTCTATCACATAAGAAGTAGGAGACATCAGTTGAAAATCTGATTGCATCTCTTGATGTTGAAGAGAAAGATCCGGCTAAAGATATCACTGAGAAAGGAAGTGAGGTTCGGCCGACTGCCAATATGGTGCAGAGGTACCCACAGAATAAGAACAAAGGGAAGAACAAGCCTGTTTTCAACAATCCTACCAAGACTACTTGTAGTGACCCGGTTCCAATAGGGATGTGAGTCCCCTGTGCTTAAGTATCATCCCTGGATCGGTATGCTGTCACACATAATACTCGATGAAATAACGAAAAATCACATGTATAAACTAACGTAAATACTATTATCTCAATCCAAACAGCGAAAATACCAACAAACGTTGTGGAGTCCAAATAACACCAACGGTAATGTTGAGTGCAGACGTCGTAACGCTAACGCAACACTTACCCGTCGTATAAATTTGTCTACATGAGACGTTGCAGTCATGTAGGTCAGTACATTAAATGTACTGGCAATTTCACACCATAGAATAATAATTAAAATGTCTATCTCTATATGCATATTTGGCCGGTGGAGGCTCTGAGTTTAATCTTTCATACAGCTAACTTTCCCTACAACAAAGGAATTATTTATTACCAAACTTATGCCATTATTGAGATGGTTCCTCCAACTCAATCCAAACCCAAGTTATTAATAACCCAATTCATTAATTAAATAATGATATGAGATCAACCAATAATTCAACTTCTAGATGCTCAAATTGTCCATAACCGGGGACATGTCTAATCGATTAGTTAGACACTCTGCAAAGGTTTGCGCACTTTTCCCCACACGATTCGACCACCTCCATGATCGGAATATAGACATATAGTCTTTCTGAATGTGTTCCCCTTAACCCTGGATAGGCCGGTACACCTACTTTCCCCTACATCTGCTAGCCTGCACAGAAAGGCTGACACAAACTTACTTAACTACGCTAGAGCCCATAGTGGCTTGTGGCTGCAGACGGAAGTTTGTAGGCATGAAATATTGTATGATCCCTTTGAGCCTGGGTGTCATTCCATAGGATGATATCAGGGGACCTCTGGGATCCCCTTGGGTAAGCACTGATTCTCCAGGTGCCCATGGAAGCCACTAGTTTCTCCAGGGTGCCCCTACCATTCCACCCAGAGTTGTGTTAAGTTATTGCCACCTTAACGTTAACCAATAACTATAAAACTCTCTCACAACTTACATGAATCACACATACCACCCCGTGTACAAAAGCATGGCTAAGCAAAACTGACTTAAGAAGTAACAATAATTCCCCAGGTGTCTCAAGCATCATAGTTCCGACCTCAATGAACTACAACCATAACGACAACCTCAATTCCTACTCATGAAAATATTGGATGGAACTAATGCATAGTAAACATAGGTAGTAAGGTATGATCCAAGTGTGAACTTGCCTTGTACTATTGATGAAGATTCCTCACACTCATAATCATGGTAGTTCTACTCATCACACTCCTATCAATCTATGGCGAGCAAGCAATTATAACCACACATAAGCTATCACTCAAAGATTAAAAGAAACCAAATAAAGGACTTACTTAACACCAAAAAGAATAAAATAAAGTTTCTAGACAGAGAACATATTTTTAACAGTAGTAAAATTAGTTGATTTGGTTCCTAGAGAAAGTACAAGTCATAAGCTTCTATTTTCAAAAATAACCAACTAATTTGGATTTCCAATACTAAAGTTATGGCCGAACAAAGTTCAAATTCAAATCTGGTCAAATTCAAAATTTAAAACTTCAAAAATATTTTTAGTTTGGACCAAAAGATAGATGGGATCTTTATGAATCAGTAGGGAAAAGAATCACTAAATTTGGAGTTAGAAATCTAAAGATACAATAAAAACAAAGCTTGGAACAAATCTGAAAATTGATTTTCTTTGAAAACAGTAGAAGTCGGCCACTGTGCCATGTGGCGCCACATGAGAGGCTAGATGGTGTTTGCTACAGGGCTAAGGAGCGGACAACTGGCAATTAAAAGAAAATGGTTCGGTTGTAAAGTAGAAAAACAATCTAATATGCACTATGTATCTACGATCGGACTGACGTGGTTGACCGAGACTTAATACAGAAGTGGGAGTCATCAGCGTAGGAGAAGATGGCCATGGTGGCTCGAGCGTCGAGGGGGCAGCGTCCCTGGCGGTCCTCCAGCGTGGGCGCGTGGTCTGGGAGAAGTGGCACTCAGAGGAGGTTCTGTTGGTGGTAAATTTGAGGGTCGGGGACGACATGACGAGGCGGGTGATACGTCTCCAACGTATCTATATTTTTTATTGTTCCATGCTATTATATTATCTAGTTTGGATGTTAATGGTCTTATTTATACACTTTTATATTATTTTTGGGACTAACCTCCTAACCCAAGGCCCAGTGCAAATTGATGTTTTCTGCCTATTTCAGTGTTTCGCAGAAAAGGAATATCAAACGCAATCCAAATGGAATGAAACCTTCGGGAGAGTTATTTTTGGAACAAACGTGATCCAGGTGACTTGGAGTAGACATCGAGAAAGAAACGAGGTGGCCATGAGGCAGGAGGGCGGGCCCCCTCCCTCGTGGGCCCCTCGTAGCTCCACCGACCTACTTCTTCCTCCTATATATATCCATATACGCCGAAAACATCGAGGAGCACCACGGATCCCTATTTCCACCGCCGCAACCTTTGGTACCCAATAGATCCCACCTTGGGGCCATTTTCGGAGCTCCGCCGGAGTGGGAATCGATCACGGAGGGCTTCTACATCAACACCATAGCCTTTTCGATGATGTGTGAGTAGTTTACCACAGACCTTCAGGTCCATAATTATTAGATAGATGACTTCTTCTCTCTCTTTAGATCTCAATACAAAGCTCTCCTCGATCTTCTTGGAGATCTATTCGATTTAACACTTTTTGTGGTGTGTTTGTCGAGATCTGATGAATTGTGGGTTTATGATCAAGTTTATCTATGAACAATATTTGATTCTTATCTGAAATCTTTTATGTATGATTGGTTATCTTTGCAAGTCTCTTCGAATTATCTGTTTGGTTTTATATACTAGATTGATCTGTCTTGCAATGGGAGAAATGCTTAGCTTTGGGTTCAATCTTGCGGTGTCCTTTCCTAGTGACAGCATGGGAAGCAAGGCACGTATTGTATTGTTGCCATCGAGGATAAAAAGATGGGGTTTATATGATATTGCTTGAGTTTATCACCCTACATCATGTCATCTTGCCTAATGCGTTACTTTGGTCATATGAACTTAATACTCTAGACGCATGCTGGATAGTGGTCGATGTGTGGAGTAATAGTTGTAGATGCAGATTCGTTTCGGTCTACTTATTGCGGACGTTATGCCTATATACATGATCATGCCTAGGTATTCTCATAATTATGCACTTTTCTACCAATTGCCCGAGAGTAATTTGTTCACCCACCATAGTACTTATGCTATCTTGAGAGAAGCCACTAGTGAAACCTATGGCCCCCGGGTCTATCTTTTATCATATAAGTTTCCAATCTATTTTAATTTGCAATCTTTACTTTTAATCTATATCATCAAAATACCAAAAATATTTATCTTATTATCTCTATCAGATCTCACTCTGGAAAGTGACCGTGAAGGGATTGACAACCCCTTTATCGCGTTGGTTGCGAGGTTCTTATTTGTTTGTGTAGGTACGAGGGACTTGCGTGTAGTCTCCTACTTGATTGATAGATTGGTTCTAAAAAACTGAGGGAAATACTTACGCTACTTTGCTGCATCACTCTTTCCTCTTCAAGGGAAAACTAACGCAGTGCTCAAGAGGTAGCAAGAAGGATTTCTGGCACCGTTGTCGGGGAGATCTACGCACAAGTTAAGACATACCAAGTACCCATCACAAACTCTTATCCCTCGCATTCCATTATTTGCCATTTGCCTCTCATTTTCCTCTCCCCCACTTCTAAAACAATTTTCGAAAACCTTTGACTTTTCTTTGCCTTCTTCCCCTATGTATCTTTGTTTTTGTTTCCATGTGCCTTCTATTTGCTTGCATCTTTGCTTGCGAAAAATCTATTGATATGGATCCATTTAAATTGTTCTACATGGATCATCTTCAATCCTTATGCGCTTGTGCTGAAACCCTAGCTAGCCTAGTTGATGGGAAATCTTTAGATGAGCATGCTCATTTTGTGCGTCGCCGATTGTCTAAAAAAGGGAAACTCTTATGGGATCAAATGATCAGATTGCTAAGTTATGCTTGGAATCTTTGTGAAATTTATGATTTTACTTGTTGCTCTAAGAACCATAAAAAACACCTCCCTACCTATGATAATGAAATCTTATCTTCTTATGCAAAGGGTGTTATAGTTACTACGATATCAAATAAATTGAAGAATTTGTTGCTTTTAAGGGTGCTTACGAAGTTGCTTCTTTGATTGAAAAGTATGATATTACTCTCTACGAATCTGAAAATTTTGACGTACTTAAATATTGCTATGATAACTATGCTCATAATGTCTGTGTCAAAGAATTAGTTGAAAGAATGTCCATTGCTTTGGAAGAAAATAATGATATGCATGAGTCGACAGATAATTATGATTCCGATGATTTGATTGAAATATCGCTTGATGAACATGATGCTTGCTATTCTTGTGGCCATGATGCCAATATTTATGAAGACGAATTTGCTATAGTTCCTTATGTTAAACATGAGATTGTTGCTATTGCACCCATACTTGATAGTTCCTTCGATGAAAAGCATGAACGCAATGATGTTATTATAAATTCTATTAATGTCAATTGTGCTAATAATATGCAAAACCCTAAGATTGGGGATACTACTTTTGCTATGACTACTATTTGTTGCAATGATCATGATTGGGATGGTGGGGGGGAAATAGTTAAAGTAGACCTAGGTGTATGTAGGGTGATCGATTGGTTACATGCATGTATGTGTTAGAAGCAAATAAGGCCCGGGGAGAAGGATAGAGAGAGAGTGAGAGGGATGCATCTATGAGGTGGTGCGAGAGACATACTATATCGAGGGGGAAGGAGTTTGCGAGTACAAGATCGATGAAAAGAGTGGTGGGTGTGAGGCATGGACAGTGAGAATAGAAGAGGGGAAGCTTGTGTTTGTGGTAGGCACACCTGGCTAGAGAGGCATATCGATCGATGTGTGCCGTAAAGATGGAGCTGGGGGGCCTACACACACCGTGGGTGTATGACCTAAAGTGAAAAGACGAATTTGCACGATGGAGCTAGAGAATGCTGTGGGAAGGTGAGAGGGATGCGGGCTTGTGCATGCACGAGAGAAATTAGCGCTAGCTACAAAGATAAGAGGATTATGTGGGTGTAAAAGACGAATTGAGATCATGATTCATTATAAAAAGCGAATTCGGGTATTTGAAGAATTTATCATAGTGTTTTAAATCGACGCATGCGTGAATATATATAACGGTGATACACATGGTGTGGTTATGAACATGTTATACTACATATAATATATTTTATCTCTACTCTTATAAAAACAGAGTTGTTGATGATGGTGTGCCTGCCATCCTGCAATGCAGGCCGTCCGATTTATATCTGATAGATAGGAAGGAAACTATGGCAATTTTGAAAAAATATACCCACACCCCTCTCCATATTTGCAAATAAGGCATCCCCTTGATCATGTTGATGTTCCGTGGAACGCATGGGCATCTTGCTAGTACTATATATAATATATAGAACATTGATTATAATTTGGGCTAATGTGTGGCTTTTGCAGCTCAGGGCAAAATACTTGTCATAATGTAGGGGGCGAGGCACTATATAATATATAGAACATGGTTTAGATTATGAATATATAGTTAGTACATCAAATGTACTATTATTTGGAATCAACATCAAGTGTATTCAAAAAATTGAATTCGAGTTCATATAGTACACATATTTCATATCTATCTCTATAGTAATCATGTGGTGTGTTGTTAAGGTAATACACGAATGATGGTTGAAGTTGGCAACAATCATGATTGTAGATTCTTATTGAAATAAAGAAACAAATTCAAATTTAGTTCGAATTGCAGCGGTAGTATAGACATTTGGAATGCACTAAAATGTTGGTATGAGTAGGTTACATGCATTATACAACCAACAGAAAAATTTAATTGGACATAACATGTGGTATGAGTAGCTTTGAATAGCATTTGTATAGTAAAATGGGACAAGACTCTCTCATTGTGTGGTGTGAATAGTTTTATTTTTCTTTGATGGAAGTGTGAATTGATTTGGTACGTAGAAGTACAATATTACACGTTAGGCTTGTCCCTAAAATTCAACCCTCGCCTTGTTATATCCCGGAAATTCAGATATCATGAGCCCAAAACTGGCGCATTCATAACCCGCGCCTTGCTATCCCGAAATTACAATGCACACGGAAACTTCCTCCAGGTACCAAATCCCGACACACGAAATCCCCCTTCTAACCCTGAGCCGAAAGGGCCGCTAGTTCAAATCGGTGGGGGTACTTTTGTAACACACCCTACATTTTGGACAAGCGCGTCCCTAAGTCATGGTTCCCCTCTCCCATCGCCTCCTTTTTGCCATTCGAAATCCCAGGCCGGAATAACCTCGCCGCTCCAGCCGTGAAACCTCACCCTCCTCTGTCCGCCACCTCACCGCCGCCCAGCCGGAGCCTCTTCCCCGACGACGTCGTCCACCGCAACAGCTCGATGTCCCTCGTCCACCTTCGTAGATGAGGATCCATCGTCCATCTTGTTGTCCCACCGGTTCAGCCGCCCCGTCCTCCACCTCCAAGGAGCTGCTCCGATGATCACCTCGTCTATCGTGGCTACTCCATCCCCACACCACCGCCTTAACTTGCTCCAACAAAACCGCAACATCCTCACTGACTCCTCAGACGAAGCCGTGGCCTACTCGGCGCCACCAAAGAGGTTGTACACTCATCGCATCACATCTTCTCCTTAACTCGACCTCCCGGCGCCGAAGGTGCTCCATGCCACACCCCCATGGAGCGGCTACCTCGAAGCTGGCGCCACGGGCGACATCTCCATGGCGGCTCTCCCCCAGTGCGAGGCCCCTTCGATGGTGACGTCCATACCAGCCAGATGTGCTGCTGCTGCTCCAGCTCTCACTCGCTCGCGCTGCTACTGCTGCTCCAGCTCTTGCTCGCTCGCTCGCACTGCTGCTGCTGCTCTCCCCCTCGCTCGTGCTGCTGCTCTGCTCTGATTTAGCTACACTTCAGTCGACTGAATCGACTTTTGGGGTAGTCGATTTTCAAGGGGTAGGGGGTTGCGGGATGTAAGGAAGAACCACCCGCAGCGGGGAGGGGGGCTTGCTGGAGAGGTACCCCACTATCTATCTTAGGGTTCAGGGTAGCGGCGGTGGTCGCCGGCGGTGGGGGCGCGGTGGTGAGGCGGTGGCATGGGGATCGCTGGAGAAAAAGCTCGGCGCGGGGGTGGGGGGGGGGGCTAGCGGGCTGGCCGGTGGCAGCGGACCAACAGTGAGGAGTTATTTTGGGGCAGCGGGGCGGCGGCGGACCAGCGGTGGGGAGTTGTTTTTGGGCGGCGAGGTGGCGCGGGGGCCGGCGGTTCGGGCGGTGGTGGCTGTCGGCCTAGGGGAGTGCAGGTTGAAGATGAATTGCATGCCCTCTCTAAACTACATGTCAAGTGCCCCCCTGCTACCATTTCATTCAATTTCGACAGTAACATTCAGATTCCACAGTAAATTTGAGTTTCGACTGTTAAGTGCAGAGTCAACATTTTTTACCTCATCTGTTGTAGTCAGGTGGTTTTTGGTGATGTAAATTTTACATCTATTTTACATCATCTGTTGGAGGTGCTATTATAATCCCACTAGAGATTAATGATGTATGTGTTCTGTTGCTTCAGCCCTGGCGTCTTACGGCTCACCAGAGCTGCTCCAAAGACAGAACGATCCATCACAACATATCAGTGCCCTAGACGCCATCTACAGATTCCTCACATCTTCCTCCACACCTCTGACAGCCAGCACTGCCTCAACTTCTTTAGCGACCAACCCAATGATGCTGAGGTCGACACGGCTACAGCAAAGAGGTTGTATAGTTGTTGCATCACTTATTACTCTACATTCATGTCGATCCATTAGGGCTATTTTGGTTCAACGGAAAAACATAGCAATAGGAAATTTTCCTCTGGCACTCTACTATTCAATTATTCATGCATTTTGTTGACCTAATTTTCAAAATACTATGCATGAAAACAAGACCAAGTGCATTAGTGGCAGAATAACATTCTAACTATACATGCCTTCATATGGTTCCGCTTTTATTTTGGCCATGTTTCTTTGTATTCCTCTGCTCTTCCAATTCCTGTGAGCCAAACACCCAAGTTGACAGATATCCTGTGTTTACAAATGCTCTTTTTACCATGTGCATTCCTATCCTATTCCGGTGTTTTTCCTATCCCTGCATTTTTAGAATCATGCAAGCTAAATGAGCCCTTACAGAATTACTTTAGTTACAGGAAGGTGTCAAAGGAAACTTTGTGTGGTTTGTCCCTCCCAGCCGCGATGTTGTCCACCTCACCTGAGCTTCTCCATCGATAGAGCATCCACGAAACCAGACATCACAACTCCTGACCGTCTTTCGTCGCTTCAGATCTCCTGCCCTGTCGCCTGCACCCACCGCAGCGGCATAACCATCATCGACTCAGCAGATGAACCTGAGGAGTACACGGGTCCACAAGAGAGGTCACACTCTTTTTTTTATGCTTACGTTATGCATTGCTTAAAATTACCTGCTACTTATCCTCCTGTTCACCTCTTAGAGTCCAAGTCAGGTCCAAATTAATGTTCAAATTTGAGTTCTAAATTAGTTGTGGGGCACATATCGAGGTAGCAATGAATAGTATCTCTGTCTAATATCTGGTTCACCTAGGGTGTGCCTATGTTGTTCATCTTGGTGGGAAACAAATAGTAAAGTAATCAACATCTGTCTTTTTATTAAATTAAAGCAATCATCAGCCTGCTATCTTTATTTTTGGATCCATCCACTGGTTGTTACCGTCACTCTAGATTTCTGCATGCTCTCCTTATAGAATCTCACAATATTTTTTTCGTATGCATGTCAGATATTGTACACAGTCATGTTGGACATGTAGAGAAAAATAGAAGAGTTTTGCGAGGCAATACAATGTCATGTAGACATCGCTCCATGGTGGGTTCAATGGAAAACTCTCCCCCTCTCCAGATTGTAATCCAGAGGAAGATATATGTTCTAAGGTGGATTCAGACGCAACTGACCACTCCTATTTACTCACCAAGTTGTTTGCTCTACCTTGGCATGAGGATGTTAGTCATATCATGCATATGTTGCCTTGCAGTGCCTACTTTTGAAGTCATATATGTCATCTGCTTAGTTTAGACATGTTATGTAATGCCACATGTTTAGTTTCTATATCATATATGGGAATTATGCAGTCTCATGTCTTTTAGCCAGCCATAATATATGTGAAATGTGCAATGCCATCCTGTTTAACCAGGCATCATATATTTGAATGATATCTTGCCCATCCTTTTCTTCCTTGCATTTCCATTTTTCGATAATGTTTATACATTGAACTACTCTTCCCGTGAACCAGCTGTCGGTGTCAAAACCGGTGGATCTCAGGTAGGGGGTCCCGAACTGTGCGTCTAAGGCGGATGGTAACAGGAGGCAGGGGACACGATGTTTTACCCAGGTTGGGGCCATCTTGATGGAGGTAAAACCCTACGTCCTGCTTGATTAATATTGATGATATGGGTAGTACAAGAGTAGATCTACCACGAGATCGGAGAGGCTAAACCCTAGAAGCTAGCCTATGGTATGATTGTATGTTGTTGTGTCCTACGGACTAAAACCCTCCGTTTTATATAGACACCGGAGGAGGTTAGGGTTACACAAGGTCGGTTACAAAGGAGGAGATATACATATCTGTATTGCCTAGCTTGCCTTCCACGCCAAGTAGAGTCCCACCCGGACACGAGACGAGTCTTCAATCTTGTATCTTCATAGTCCAACAGTCCGGCCAAAGGATATAATCCGGCTGTCCAGAGACCCCTAATCCTGGACTCCCTCAGTAGCCCCTGAACCAGGCTTCAATGACGATGAGTCCGGAGCGCAATGTTGTCTTCGGCATTGCAAGGCGGGTTCCTCCTCCGAACATATCACAGAAGAGTTTGAATACCAGGATAGTGTCCGACCCTGCAAAATAAATTCCACATACCACCGTAGAGAGAATAATATTTCCACAAATATTAATCTGCTGACATGCTTTGGCAACATGACGTCAGGCCATGGCTCGGTGATTATTCAAACCGTTTTTCTTCAACCAGCTCCACACATAACGCAAGGCGGTTTCTTGACACGTCTTGTCAAAGCAGAGATCGTGTTCCCCTAATTACGGGATTCTCATGCATACGGTCGTGGGTAACCCAACCGTGCCTAGGACTCCTAGATTTTAAGCAAGTCCCAAACGGCCACTAGGAGGACGCTTGATATTCACCCTCTTTATAAAGGGACAAGGCTTTTACTTTTTTCCCTCCTGTGCTCAATCGAATCCTTCCCCCGCCTCGAGTTCTAACACCCAAATCCCAGGTCAGGTGCTTCGGACCTTCAGTCATGTCCGGATCTAGCCTTCAAGGCCAGTGGATGCCCTCCTCCATTACGGAAGAGGATATCAAGAAGTTGAGGGAGGCTAGATACCTGACCACCGAGGTTCCGCATCAGCTGCCTGCCTGAGGGCAGGTCGTCCCTACTGCCGAACCCAACGAGAACATTGTGTTCATCTCCCACTTCCTCCGAGGCCTAGGCCTCACCCTAGATCCCTTTGTTAGGGGTTTGATGTTCTATTACGGGCTAGATTTCCACGATCTAGCCCCGGACTCCTTTCTCCACATCTCGGCATTTATTGTCGTATGTGAGGCCTTCCTCCGCATTACCCCTCACTTCGGCCTGTGGCTCAAGACCTTTGACGTGAAGCCGAAGATGGTCGAGGGGCAGCACGTAGCATGCGGAGGCGCATTAATAAGTAAAATCGCTGGAGCTCCATGGCCAAAGGGTTCCTTTACAGAGGTGTCAGGATTATGGCAGCGGGAGTGGTTTTACATCGCAGCTCCCAGAAGTGCCAAGTGGGTGGCCGCCCCTGCTTTCTGCTCGGGCCCTCCACCACAATTGATGTCATGGATTAGCAGAGGGCTGAGCTGGGGTCCAGCCAAGGACGTGCCTATACTGCAAATCCGCATTCAAGATCTCTTCAATAGAGATTTCAGTCTGGTTACGGTGGTGCCAGTCATGCAGGTTCGTCGAGTCCAACCTTGCAAACGCCGGCCCTCCGCATGTGGGAGTTCAACCCAGAAGGGTCGCGCACTATTCAGAATTTCCTCAGCCTGACGCACGAGGAGATGTACAAATCATTCTTCGGACCCCAAATAGAGTGTCCGGATACAACCGAGGACGTGGGCCTGAGCAGCAACTGTACCACCGACCAAGTAAGTAATCCTCTAGCCGAACACACCGTCTTTCATTTACCATGACGTCATTCTGAGAAATTGCTCTTTGACCAGGACTGGCTAAAAAGGCGAAGATGATTCGGTGTTCGGCCCCCCTTCCGGAGGGTTTGGAGAATCCGGCACTAGAAAAGATGCTCAAGCTAGCACCTTGCCCGGAGCCCTCAAAGGAAGATAAAGGGGGGGGGGGGAATAATGAGGTAGAAAGCGGGCCCCCATCGCTACCAATTCCAACTGACGGAATAAGTGCCTTCATGAAGGAGGATAACCAAGGGGAAGAATCTGACCTTCTCTCGCTTCGGGGAAGGAAGAGGACTGCCTCTGAAGATCCGAAAACCAAGGCTTCCAAACGGGAGAAGAAATCTCCACCAGAGGGTCCTACCTCGGAGGGTGCTTTTGCCGCACAAAGTCCGTGCGGGGATTAGCCCTCTAACGAGCCGTAAGTGCTCAAAAAATACTTAATAGTAAAGATATTCTACCTTACTTCTGAGGAAAATAACCGAAGCGTTTATCTCGTAGTTTGGATCTTAGCCCTTCTCAACGGAGCTCGTCTTCAGGGGACCTTCTTTCGGAGATGATGGAGAGCGAAACGCCTCCCCCGGACTCCCCTGCTCAAGAAGTGGGCGACCTTGAAGTGTCATCACGGAGGGCCTCTACGGATCCGGTGGGTCCATAAGATAATCCTATAGTCACCCGAAGTCCCCAGCATCCGGCTCTTGAAGAGAGCAAACAAAAGAGTCCAGCGACGTCTGGTATGCGGTCGGACGCACTAAGGGATCTGCTAAGGCGGGTGACCATCTCGGAAGAACACCGTACATTGATGGGTACGGTGATGGAAAGGATTTCATCCGCCGAAAGCGGGTTGCATGACGCCTTTATGAGTCTACTGACGGGCTTTGAGGTACGTAAAATGTACATTTTGTGATGGTACCGCACATTTTTAGGTGTGCCCTTTGTAGATAGTAGCCCCTGAGACTCTGGTTGTCGCCGAGAACGGCGGCAAACAAAGGATCGTAGTGCTAGGTAATAACCATACCGCTTTATGTGCAGGTGATGGAAGCTCCGGTGGCTGGTCGGACTAATGAATTTGCCGAACTAAAGTGGCAACTGGATGCGGCAGATGCGGACATCGAGCTTGTTAACAGGCGGCTTGACGAGGCACAGGGTAAGTAATGTTTTTCCGGTCAACATCACATAGTAAGAGCAGCATGATGCCAGTATCTTAAATATGTTGTGACTGCAGATGGAGCTGCCACCGTGGAGACCCTTCGGGCGGAACTTGCCCGAGCCAACGAACAAACAAGGATTAGTAATGCGGCCACTTTAAAGGCGGCCGAAGAGTTAAGAGCCGAGAAGGCCGCGCATTGCGAGAGTAAAGAAAAGATGGCCAAGATGGCTGTAAAGTTAAAAGACACCGCCGACCGCTGCCGGTTCTTTGAAGAATAAAACCGAGCGAAGGCGACGGACCTCGAAAAGGCCACGATGGCGGCCACAGACACCCGCTCTGCCATGAGGGCAAAGAAGGAAGAGCTGTGTGAAGATGGTGATATTGTGGCTGGGAAGCCCTTTTTGCTGCGGAGGAAGTTCGGAGATCCGCGGTATGCCCCTCTGGATTGCTGTGGAGTTCGACAGACGCATATCTGGATTTGGCGGCGAGTGCTATCGATGCGGCCGAATACTTCCGAGATCAAACAGATCGTGAAGTGGACAAGCTATTCTGGTCGCAGTTTAACGTTCTAGAGCATCCGCTTCCACTAACTAATCAGCTTGCAGAATGGACCGAACTCAATAGATTGTCCGGACTCACCATGAGGTCCATCGTAGATCATCTGTGGTCGGAAAAGCCGAAGCCGAACAGCTATTTCAGCTTAGTGCAACAGTTCCTTGGTGCGGTGCCGTGCGTTAATGCGATGAAGAGGTCGGCGTGTATAGAAGGCTCGCGGATGGCCCTTGCCCGTGTCAAAGCATACTGGGCGGAGATGGATGCCGAGCACTATTGCGGTGCATGGTTCGGCCATAGGCCGAGTGGCTGCCGAGCACTATTTTGAAGAAGTTCTTGAGGGTGCTCATTTGATAGAGGCCCAGTGCTCAAAGAATATTATGTTTGAGTGACATGTAAAACAATGTTTATGAAATTTATTAGGGCTGTATTTATACTTTTGCCTGAAAGTAATATGATGCCTCCTGTGCGGCCGTTTATGTGTATATGTATATAACCTGAAAGATTGCAGTCGTCGGCTTCAGTCCCCACGCATATAATGCGGGGGTGTTCTCAAAAGACACGTGTTCACACTTAATCCAACGTCTTGGTCCTAATAAGGAGGTGATAGCGCAGCGAACGAGGCAACCGGACTATAATGCTTTAACAATTTCACTTAGCCATAGGAGTTTGACGGTGGGGCTACTATATAGCCCCTGGTGGCTCTGCAATCTCCCGAATTTGGGGTGTGTACATGCCTGGCTGGGAAACGGCCCTTTGTTAAGGCAGAGGAATTCTAACACTCCGATAGGTCATCGAGTAGTTGACCAGTCTCATGCTATATCATGACAGTCAGTTTTCAGCTTTCTCTACTGAGGTGCTCGTCCGGATGAACTGGGGCACAATCGCAGTATTTCTCCTGGTGTCGCCTTAGCCGATAGAGCGGAACGTAAGGCAGCAAAACACAGGAGCCGGGCAAACCCAACATTTGACCAAAGACATGATTCGAAGTTGATGCATATAAGGCCAAACTTGCGACGCCAAACACTCCCTAAGGTATTCGGTCTTTATGGTATAAATCGGGCCTAAACAGTGCCCTTTGTAAGAAGCCCCTGGTGTCCAGGTACGTGCATTATTTTGACGTGGCCACATGCCAAGACGTCAGCATCCTTCTCAATAGTATTGAGAATCCGGGGGATGTGTATCAACAAGAGATAGTAAGAAAGGTTTACGCAGGGTCTTAATCCAAAAGAATCCTTGGAACGGGTCCCTGCTGCACGTCTGCACATGTGTCTCCGTTGTGTCATATCCTATACGGGTGTAGCATGATGGTCATCTGTAAAAGAGAGGAACTTAGGTGAAAAGTTGTCGTGCAAAAAGGTAGGTTATATTAAAAAAACCATGTACAATTAAAGATGAGTAAAAATTGCCACTTGTCTGCGTGCGTTTAGCCCCTTGTATTTGTACTAGGGATGTGGCCATCAAACCTGTATGAATTACATATAGCTGCGTCGGACTCGTCTAACCGTGTCCGTAGTCTTGACGACCTATCGAATGCTTTAGTTGGTGAGGCTGTTTTAGTGTGCGGCTGCCATTCTCTTCGGCGCGCAGGGATCGCTCAATATTTCCATTTACTGTAATGATGCCACGTGGACCGGGCATCTTAAGCATGAGGGAAGCGTAATGCGGTATTGCATTAAAGCGAGCGAAAGCTTCACGTCCAAGTAGTGCTTGATAGCCACTTTGGAACGGAGCAATGTGGAAGGTTAAATTTTCACTACAGAAGTTATCGGGGAAGCTGAATATAACCTCTAGTAGCAGGGAGCCCGTGCAATGAGCCTCTGGGCCTGGCGTTACTCCTTCAAAGGTAGTATTGCTGTGGAAAATTTGTTTTGGGTCTATCCCCATTTTGCGGATTGTATCCTGATATATCAGGTTTAGACTGCTGCCACCGTCCATCAGGACTCGTGTGATGTGGTATCCGTCAATTATTGGATCTAATACCAAGGCAGCCCATCCTGCACGCCGGATACTTGCTGAGTAATCCCGATGGTCGAAAGTGATCGGTTGAGATGGCCAGTGGCAGGACTCCGCGGTGATAGTCCCTTGGGCATATTTCTCTGGGAGTGCCGCTTTGTTTCTCCCCTTGATCACATGTAACACATTTACTGTTTTGACTTTTGGTGGAAATTTCTTTTGTTCCCCAGTGTCTTGCTTGAGAGTCTCATCCTCGTCTTCGCTTGGTGTACCCTCCCCCTTGTGTACGGCGTTGAGCTTGTCGGACTGCTTGAAGACCCAACATTCTCTGTGGGTATGATTTGCAGGTTTATCGGGGGTGCTATGGATCTGACATATTTGGTCCAGAATTTTGTTTAGGCTGGACAGTTCATCTCTAGCGCCTTTAGAGGGCGGCTTTTGCTGACCTGGCCGAGAGCTTTTGAATCCGGCGTTTACCGCCGTGCTCTTCGGGCTGTCTTCTTTATTCCGGCGCTTGTTATTTTTGTTGCGTCATGATTTCCTGTGTCCATCCCTAACTTCGGATGTACTTGGGTCGCTGGTGCTGCATCGGGCTAGCCAGCTGTCCTGGCCTGCGCAAAATTGGGCCATGAGGCTTGTTAATGCTGCCATTGTTCTCGGCTTTTCTTGGCTGAGGTGTCTGGCAAGCCATTCGTCTCGGACACTGTGTTTAAAAGCTGCCAAGGCTTCAGCGTCCGAACAGTCGACTATTTGGTTCTTTTTAGTAAGAAAACTGTTCCAAAGCTTTCGGGCTGACTCTCCGGGCTGTTGAGTTATATGACTTAAATCATCCGCATCCTGAGGTCGGACATAAGTCCCTTGAAAATTTGCCCGAAAAGCGTCTTCGAGCTCTTCCCAGCTTCCAATGGAGCTTTCAGGGAGGATTTTGAGCCAGTGTCGAGCTGGCCCTTTGAGCTTGAGGGGTAAGTACTTGATGGCATGGAGATCATCTCCTCGAGCCATAGGGATATGGAGGATATAGTCCTGAATCCAGACCCCAAGGTCTGTTGTTCCGTCGTATGCCTCTATGTTTACGGGTTTGAATCCCTCTGGAAATTCGTTGTCCAGCACTTCGTCGGTGAAACATAGGAGGTGTGCGGCACCCCTGTATCTGGGTGTACCATGATGTTCGGATGTTTTTTGTGTTGCATCGTATGCTGGAGTGCGCTTGCATGGTACATAAATGGATCTGGTTGCGTCGTCCTTTTGATGCAAGCCCTCGCACTGATCGCGTATTGGCTCATGTGCGGCGTTGTTTGCCGCTCTATGTTGGCTGTGGGGTCATCTATCCGGCCAGATGGCCATTTTAATTTTTGGTTGCGGGGGATCTAAGGACTCCTCATCAAATTCAGGTAGCAATTTCCACTTTGGGTAGCTCTTGGTGGGGCGATTACCGCCGTACTTCGCTGCTATGCTGAGTACTTTACTCCCTCTGATTCTGAGTGTGTCTTGCGCAGCCTTGAGCCTTTGCTTCTGCTTTTTTGGACTCCTCGCGGTGGCAACAAGCCTTTGATGGGCATTCTGTTGCTCCGGGTGTCTGTCTGGTGTGATGTCGTCCGGACTATTATCTTTGACAGAGTCGGGTTGTTCGGTTTGATTCTCCGTGTTGCCGTGGTCCGGCGATGGTTCACCCTGCTCTAACGCTGGGTCTATATGATCGTTGTTTCTGCCGAGGTGGGATTTGGAGTGGCGCTTACGCCGCTGCTTTGACTACTTCTCGAGGGGGCAACCCTTCGTTGCATCCTTCCGTTCCTCATCGTCATTTTCTTTTGGTGTGTCCACCATGTATACGTCATGTGATGAAGTGGGCGTCCAATGCCCTGTGGGCAGTGGTTCCTGTTCGTCTCCTGCATCATCGTGCATACCGTCGATGTCTTCGGAGTCGAAGTCGAGCATGTCGGTTAAGTCATCGACAGTGGCTACTAAGTTAGTGGTGGGTGGGCGGCGAATTTCTTCGTCATCCGCATCCCAATCCTGCCGGACATAGTTCGGCCAGGACTACCCTCACAAGGAGAGAGACTTTAATGAATACAGTATGTCACCGAAGGGCGAGTGCTGAAAGATATCCACGGAGGTGAACTCCATGATTGGCGCCCAGTCAGATTTGATAGGCATGGGCGCAGGCAGTTCGGAGTCCGTGGACGGGGAAGGATCCGGTAGTTTGGCAACACGGCTCTCGTGAAGGGTAAGGTCGATATTCATCTTGATCGCCGCTGAGGGTAAGGCCTCCGTGGCGGGGTCCATCCACCCGTCCATGGATGGCACGACTGGCTCCGAATTGAGGCTCGGAGCGACGCGATCTCCTGAACACGGTCCGAAGGTTGAGCTAAATCGTACTCATCGTGACCGCGTGGCGCACAAGGCAGGGGCTCGAACCCGTCGAAGATCAAGTCTCCGCGGATATAGGCCATGTAATTTAAGTTTCCAAATCTTACCTGATGGCAGTGGCGTAGCTTTCGATCTGCTCTAGATGGCCAAGCGAGTTGGCCTACAGTGCGAAGCCGCCGAACAAAAAGATCTGTCCGGGGAGAAAAGTCTCACCTTGGACTGCATCGCTATCGATGGTAGAAGGAGCCATCAAGCCTAACGACTACGACACGGAGGAACTCTCAATGAAAGAACCAATGTCAGTGTCAAAACCGGCGGAGCTCGTGTAGGTGGTCCCGAACTGTGCGTCTAAGGCGGATGGTAACAGGAGGCAGGGGACACGATGTTTTACCCAGGTTCGGGCCCTCTTGATGGAGGTAAAACCCTACGTCCTTCTTGATTAATATTGATGATATGGGTAGTACAAGAGTAGATCTACCACGAGATCGGAGAGGCTAAACCCTAGAAGCTAGCCTATGGTATGATTGTATGTTGTTGTGTCCTATGGACTAAAACCCTCTGGTTTATATAGACATCGGAGGAGGTTAGGGTACACAAGGTCGGTTACAAAGGAGGAGATATACATATCCGTATTGCCTAGCTTGCCTTCCATGCCAAGTAGAGTCCCATCCGGACACAAGACGAAGTCTTCAATCTTGTATCTTCATAGTCCAACAGTCCGGCCAAAGGATATAATTCGGAAGTCCGGAGACCCCTAATCCTGGACTCCCTCACCAGCCATTTGGGTGCGAGATGGAAAAAATATGGAGTGAAAACAAGGCCTTCCGAGCAGACAGTGCTACCTGTCGAAGTAGATCTATTGTTGGGTCCCGATAGCTCCTCGGAGATGGATTCAAAGACAAATGACCCGGCCTATTCCCCCACCGAGGTGTATGCTCTAACTTGGCACGATTATATTGCTCATATCATGCATATGGTGTCTTGCATTGCATAGTTTAGGCATCATATGCACAATATTCATCACCATGTTCTTAGTTCAGACATCATATCGAATGCCCTCTGTATAGCATATAAATCACATATATGAATTAAATCATGCGATCCTGATTACTTAGATAACATGTATGTGAATTATGTCATGCGATCCTACTTAGTTATTCATCATATCTTTGAATTATGTTATCCTATGCTATCTAGTTTAGATAGACATCATATATGTGAAATTATGTCATGCTATCCGTTTTAGTTAAACAATACACATTTAAACTATTTCATGCCCTCTTTTTTCCACACTAGCTATTGCATCTCTCTCTCATACAATGTCTATACATTCAACTATGTTTCCTGTTTATCAGCCATTTGAATTGGAGCGGGTGATACCAGTATCTAGCAGAGTAAAATCACGGTCTTCAAATAAAATAGTGCTACCACTTGGTGGATATAGGACCCCGGTTGTACATGCACGAGAACCAGCCCTCCCACCCATAACCATCTCCACCACAGAGCTCCCAAACAAGAGCAGTTAGTAAGGCAGCTCTAGTGCCCAAAGGGCCAGTGCTACCACGGCGAACCTCAACTCCACCAGTTAGTACGCCTATTCCTATGGAGGAAGCACAACCAGCCGTCGTAGTTTAGCATCTATCGCATTTGATGTTGTTAAATCCTATGTGCGTATCTTACCATCTTGGAAATATTATACTGAAGATGAAGGAAAATGCCAGTTGTAGGTGTTTGTCTATGAGTTATGTGTAATTAATGTTATTCATGGCAATTACTTTGCTTTGTCCCATACATTCTACCTCCATGATGGTTATAATACAACGAATTTTCCCATTTTCTCCATAAAGAAGGACCGATTTGGAAACTCAGGATGAGGTAACCTGTGCTAATACTTCTGCTATCTTCAAGAATGCTTGGTGGTAGTATCGGAATTACCAGAAGAAAATGTACTTCACTGGTAAAGAAACTCATGAAATTCCCTTATGTTCTCCTGAGACACATTTACTGGACGATGACTGGGAACGCCTTGTTCTGTACTGGTCCCGAACCAAGAATGTGGTAAGGTCTATGAGCTCATTTTTAAGTACTGTATTCTTATGTCTTACTGTGTACTCTGTTCATGTAGAACAAGTGCTTAAACCTGAAGAACAATTGTTCTAATTTAAGATTCCATTGCTATCGTGCATACTGCTTTACTCTTGTATCACTTTATTTACTCATACAAACTTATTTTTAAATTGAAGGATCCAATCGAAACTCCAATGGCACAACAGGTATGTTCACACATGTTTCTTTAACAGGTTTGCTCTTATCAATAGTTTTGTTGATTTCAATTTCAATTGTGTATACATTTGACTTCTCATATCATGCACATTACTAGCATCACAATAGAGCCAATAGTGTTGTTGTACATGTAGACCCAGAGTACCAATCTGAAATCTTGTTGTGCCGTGTAGTTTCCAACGCTTTGTATTCTTTCACTACTGCTTTGTCTTCAACTGATATGATTTGAACCGTGTCTCTATTTTGATTTGGCAAGACAATAAGTGACCATAAGACATAGATATATGTTTGTTTGATGCTTTTATTATGTACTAATACTTGGCAATAGAAGACTTGGTAGTTTAATCCTGTCCACCTTACTAATGAACTGGTTCACCGACATGAGTTTCATATACTAGTACATGCTAAACATGTTATGTGTCTGCCTGTTTCTTCTTATAGAATGCTGACAGAATATTGGGGAAGAGTGCCTTATTAAGGAATGGTAAAGGATGTAATGCAGATAATGTTTAGGATAGTAGATATCCTTGTTGGTCTCCAACAAAGCTAATAAAACAGCTAAGGAAGACTATCTTGAAGAAACTGAGACAACCCCAAAGTCCTGTCTTGGTTTCATGTTTGAGTTACTGGCCACTACCGCTTGCACAAGCTATACAAACTCACTATCTAAATCAGTTCGGTTTCTTGAGTCTCGACTGCAAGTTGAAAGACATCGATCAGTTGTGTTGCAACAAGAAGCGGAAGGACTGTGGAAGTCCCTAGAGCATTCAGATGCATACTTTCTAGTGCAATAGCAAGCGTTGGAGGATTTTAGCGCAAATAGGACAAAGCTAATAAGCTTGCTAAACTTATTGTCAGCATGGTGGATACCCAGGATAACGTTTCTTGAGCTCTTCTGAAGTTGTTTCAGTTATACTCATGATTTGCTGTCGCGTTTATTTGCACCGGTGGCCAATTTTGATGGCCAGTGTATGTAATATGCTGCTTTGTTCCCTATATTTGCACTAGTGGCAAACTTTGATGCCTAGTGGATGTAATATGTGTAATAGCTGTAATAGGCTAGCATTACTTGCTTGCTTATTTATTTCCTTATTGTCTTGTTTAGTTGTTTTCTTGTAGTCACTTCAGTTCTTTTTCTGCGTTTTTTAGTGGCCACAATAACTCCTTTTTGGTAACTAGGCCAAAATAATCATGGCAACACATGAACTGTTGTAACCATGGGCCTCCTGCGGGCCGTAGGGTCCATGGGCCTTCTACGGGCCATAGGATCCATGGACTTTCTATGGGCCTTATGATCCATGGGACTTCTACGGGCCGTAGGGTCCATTGGTCTTCTACGGGCCGTAGGATCCATGGGCCTTCTACGGGGCATATAATCATTTTGCCAAACATGGGCCATACTATTCGTGGACCATAATAGGCAGTTAATAGGCCGTATTTGATAACTCTATGGAAACAGCCTAACGGGTTAATGGGCCACAAACGGGCCCAATGTAACCACAGGCTGTATTTGGCCCACAAACGGAACAGGCTAGTAACGGATCGTAACTAACCGAATTCTAGAAATGAGCTCAAGAATAAATGGGCCCTTAGAAGGCCGAAAGTTAACACGTGCTGGAAACGGCTGATGGAATAATGGGCCTTTAATGGGTATAACGCGATACACTATTCAGTATGGGCCAGTTTCATCTCGGGCCTTTATTGGGCCCAGAGTTACGAAGGGCCTCATATGGGCCGAAAGACATCATGGGCCATACATGGGCCAGAAGTAATAACGGGCTGGAATCATATTGGACGGCCCACATGAAGCTACTAGGCTCAATTCCGATAGGCCGTAATGGGCGGGGAGTTAGCGGGCCATCAATGGGTGATATACGAACAGGCCTTTAACAAGCTTTCCCTGGGCCGGCCCGTTACATTTTGACCAAGTCAAACAGTTCGGCCTTTTCATCGGAATGGGCCTCTGTTGGGCCGTGCCACGTGTCGATGTATCATAGGTGCATCATGTCCAATGAGTGGATGACATCTGTCCCAAAGGTGAGCCGACATGTGTTTCCTCTGGCCAAAAAGAATTTTACATGTGGAAAATCCCCATTGGTTCGGGTTGTTAATGGGTTATCGGATCCAAAACCGGACCCGATAGCTTAACGGCGACCTGTGACGGTGGATGCCACATGTCGTCACCCTTGACAAAAAAACTTCTATGACACACAATTTGTCATCATGGAAGTGGACACTTCCGTGATGATGATTTTGGTAATGTCATGGAACACTTTTACGACAGCACAGGTATGACTATCTTGATTCTGTCATAAAATTGTCATGGATGTACATGCATTACAAAAAACGTTACCTACTGTGACAAACACATATCATCACGGAAGTGTATTTTTTTGTAGTGATAACATGCAACATACTGGAATCAATAGTAGGAGTAGGTGTCGCAAGTTTACTCAAAACATAAGGAGAATCAAGTGAAGAGCTAGATGGCAGTTCCTCACCTCCCCTCGTAGTTGAGGGAAAAAACTTAGTTCTTTGATCTTTCAAATTCCTCATAGTGATCAATAGATATAAATACCAAGTGACTCAGAGAATAGAGCTATGCTCCCCAGAAACGACGCCATAAAAAGGTCTTGATAACCCACAAGTATAGGGGATCGCAATAGTTTTCGGCAACGGTTTTAACTTAGTTTCTTTTAATGGTGCATGGTATAGTTGGTACTCCTGGATCTCCATGTTCCTTTGGTATTCCACCCTTAAAAGTATAGTTAGCAAGCATGGTGGAAATTTCAGCTTCTGTTATCTTTCTTTTATTTGTAACAATATCCTTCATATACTTATCATAATGAGGCATTTTAGGCATATCTGTCAAATGCATACGCAAAAAGATAGGTCTAATCATTTCAACAAAGCCCTCAAAATCCTCTTCATCCTTTTTCTTGGATGACTTAGGAGGAAAGGGCGTGGGTTTCTGAACCTATGGTTCTCTTTCTTTACCATGTTTGCTAGCAATAAACTCTCTCTTATCATAACGTTGATTCTTTGATTATGGGTTATCAAGATCAACAACATGTTCAATATCTACATCATTAGCATTACTAGGTTGAGAATCAACATGAACATCATTGTCAGTGTACTAGAATAGGGGTACCCTAGTACCCCGAACTTGTCCACGGGCAGTTGCAGCACCCCGCGGCAAGGCTTGCCGGGCGAACGCCAAGATCCTCCAAGGTTCCCTTGGAGCCATTCAAGAACAAAGTATTTAAGCTCAGGAGACAAAGCCCCGGCAAGAGGAGCTTGCCGGGAAGGCCAACCAGGACACTCCAAGGAACTTGCCGCGACGCGCCTCGCGCTCCGGCAAGGCAACAAGGCCCCGGCAAGAGGAGCTTGCCGGGAAGACCAACCAAGGTACCTCGAGGCCCGGTGAGCGACAAGCTTCTGGACCCGACAAGATAACAACAGCGGCAAGGCGCTTGCCACGGCAGGCGGCCACTCTGTGCCCACGCTCCAGCGCATCCACCAACGTGTCGCTCTGGGGGCCTCTCCAGGCGCGCGTGGCAGGAGGCTGTGCAGCCAGTGGTGCGCAGTGGCATGCGAAGCTGACAAGATCGCCATCGTGGTGAACGGTGGCGCCCCTAACGGTCCTTTTCTGCACTGTTTGGGCGACTTAGACGGGCCTTTAATGCCCTTGTCCCCTGCCGTCAGGGTTAGGTAGGGTGCACTGTACAAGTAACTGTACCAACCACCCCACTTTTTACATTTGTACCCTTCTCTGCGTTGCCACCTGTCGGTGACCCCTTTAGTGTATAAAAGGAGGCCCATGCGCAACGTAGAGGGGGTTCGGTTCGATTCATTCGTCAGCCAGAAAACACTTAGCTCTCTCTCTAGAGCAAGAAGATAATAGAACCAGACAAGTAGTAGTAGGAGTGTTATCTCCCCGGAGAGCTCCGAAGCTGGGTAAACTGCTCGTGTGCTTCGCCTCGATCTGCTCTTCATGCGATCTCCGCCCCCCGCCGAACCGAAAGGGGCCCGGTCCGCCGGCCCCATAGGTGTTCGAGGATCAGTTTCCCCGACATCTTTGGCGCGCCAGGTAGGGGGCGTCGAGATTGTGTGAACCTGATCCGGCGTTCACACGAGCTAGATCTTCATTCCCTTCATCAACATGCCACCGAAGAAGAAGACTTCGGCGTCAGCCGCTCCGTCCACGTCACTTCCGCCACCGTTAGAGCAAACGGGTGGTGGAATGGACGCCGACGGAAGAATGGACGTCGACGAGGAAGCTCATGATGCCGCCAGGTCCAAGAACAAGGCTGCACAAACCTCGGCGACTGTACATGTTCCGCGCCACTCTCAGGAGGCGCAAGATCAACAGCGTCATGGCACTCGCAGTGCCATACGCGTGATAGGCCAAGACCAAGCTGGTGGATCTCGGGGCGCTCAAGACCAGCATGCACGCCAGCATGTTGGCACGAGCGGGGCACGGTCGCCTGGACGGGATACTGCTCCTTCTAACATAGTTAGAAGTTCGAGCACGTCCCGCTCCTCGCGCCGTCCGCCCCTGCCACCCACCACTCCAGCAGAAGCTTTGGCGCGAGCTCAACTTCTCCTAGATTACCCTCCGACGTCGGACAAGATCGACGAATGGAGGGCCACCATTCAGAGTCTCATCGGCTATGCCAATGGCAACACTCCACGGCGCCCGAGCGCGTCGCCGCCGCGGCAGGGTTGCCGGGCGCGAGCCGGTGGCGACGAAACGGGTGGAGGTGCAACTACCATGCAATCACCACCCCGAAGGCCAAGATCGCCGATTGCCGGATCCACCTCGACAGCGACTCCACCGCATCTTCGGATCCACGAGCTCGTCGTGATCAGCGCCAAGTTCTTCATGATCGACAACAAGAAGATGCTTGAACTCGCATCGAGCGCCGAAGAGAAGCGCGGCGTCAATCCGACAAGCGCACTAGGCCCTCTAATGACATGCATGCGCCAGGGGAACCAGGCGATCTGCCGTACGCGGTAGGTTGCCCTGCGTTCACTCGTGAGCTGCGGCAAGTCCAGTGGCCCAGCACGAAGAACTTCAAGCCAGACGTACCGGAGAAGTACGACGGCAAGACGCATCCGTCAGAGTTCCTCAGCATCTACACCATCGCGGTGCAGGCTGCCGGGGGACGGGATGACAAGATCCTTGCCAACTACTTCTCGCTGGTGCTCAAGCCCAACGTCAGATCTTGGCTTATGCACTTGCCGGACAACTCAATATCCTCTTGGGCTGATCTGTGCCATCAATTCGTTGGCGCCTTCACAGGCGGACACAAGCCTCATGGCCAGGAGAGTGATCTTCATCTGCTCGCCCAGAAGGAAGGAGAGCCCCTGCGCAAGTACATTCAGAGATTCAGCAGTGTGCAGCACAACATCCCAGACGTCCACCTTGCCGCGGTGATCTGCGCATTCCATCAGAACGTGCGGAACCGCAGGATGCGGGAGGAAATGGCGATGTGCAAGATCAGGGACGTTAGTGAGTTATATGCACTGGCCGACAAGTGTGCACGCGCTGAGGAATGGAGGAGACTCCCCGGAGAGAATGTAGGAGCGGGAGGATCTGACAGTGAAGATGCTGCCCCGTCAAGGAAAAACCGGCGGCAGAACAACAGAAGGAGGAAAGGCAAAGAGGTGCTAGTTGTTGAGCAGTCCGACAATGGTGGTGGTGCCAAGGAAGCCAAAGCTGGTGACTCCGGCAAGGAGGTTGCCGCGGAGGTGGCGGTCGCCGACAAGCAGGACGGCACCAACAAGCAGTATTGCAAGATCCACCGCACCAAGGGCCATGATCTCCAGAACTGTAAGAAAGTCGAGCAGCTTGTTGAGCAACAGAAAGCTGAATATGAGCGGCGCGACAAGGAGAAGGCCCAGGAAGGTGCTGGGGGATCCAGCAAGAAACGTACTGGCCGAGGAGGACGCCGCGGCAAGGCCAAGCAGCGGCAAGGAGACAGACCTCCCCGCGGCCGCGACAAGGATGAAGATGACAACGACGATGAAGACATGGATGACGAGGAGACTGATGAGCAGGAGTTCCAGAAAGCCACAGAGGTCCTGTGCGTTGACGGTGGTGCTTCTCTGCATACCTCACACCGTCAGCTCAAGCAGTGGGTGCGGGAAGTTAATGCAGCAGAACCACCCGTCGAGTCACGCAAGCCTCTGAAATGGTCTGGCACGCCTATCATCTTTGATATTGAGGACCACCCGGATCGCATAACTGCGGTCGGGTGCTTGCCGATGTTGGTTTCACCAACAATCCGCAACCTCAAGGTCACTAAGATGCTAGTTAACGGCGGGGCCGGCTTGAACCTGATCTCCTTCGCGCTGCTCCAGAAACTCTAGATCCCCGACAGCAAGCTCGAAGAGACCGGTACATTTCAAGGAATCAACCCGGGAAGGAGCAAGCCGAAGGGAAAGATCACGTTGCCGGTAACATTTGGCAGCGAACTGAACTTCAGGACTAAGAGGGTCACATTTGATGTTGCTGACTTTCCATTACCTTACAATGGATTCCTTGGCCGTCTGGCACTCGCCAAGTTCATGGCAGCATCTCACTATGCGTACAACGTACTGAAAATGCCAGGCCCGATAAGTGTCATCTCTGTCCCTGGCGACAAGAAGGCTGCTCTTATCTATGCCGACAAGATCTACCGAGAAGTAGTAGCCGCAGCAGAACGCAAGACACTTGCCGCTGAAGCTCCCGGGGGGAAGAAGACGACCAAGTCCGGCAAGAGCTCTGATGCCCACTCCGGCAAGCGCACCTCTTCGGGGTGCTACGCTACCGTCGAGGACGCACCATCGAGCTCCACCGGCAAGTGTAAGAAGGCAATGGCAGCTCCACCTGAGACCAAGAAGGTGTCCACCAAGGAGGATGGCGCTGGTGGTACCTTCACCATCAGCGCCACTCTTGACCCCAAATAGGAAAGCGCGCTCGTTGCTTTCCTGCGGGAAAATGTCGACGTGTTTGCATGGCAACCGTCTGATATCCCCGGTGTTCCCAGGAAAGTAATTGAGCACCAGCTTGCCGTCTGTCCTCATGCGCGGCCCGTCAAGCAGAGAGTCAGGAAGCAGGCAGTGGAGCGCCAAGAATTCATCGCAGAAGAAATCAAGAAGTTGGAAGCAGCAGGCCTTGTCAGAGGAGTGCTCCATCCCATGTGGTTGGCCAATCCTGTTGTTGTGCGCAAGGCTAACGGGAAATGGAAACTTTGTATTGACTTCACTGATGTTAATAAAGCTTGTCCCAAAGACACATTTTCCTTGCCGCGCATTGACCAGATTGTTGACTCCACAGCCGGATGTGATTTGCTTTCATTTCTTGATGCATACTCAGGATACCATCAGATCTTCATGGCAGAAGAGGATGAAGAGAAAACGGCATTTATCACCCCGTGTGGCACGTACTGCTTCGTACGGATGCCTTTCGGTTTGAAGAATGCTGGTTCAACATTCGCAAGGGTAGTCCACCACGCTTTTGAGCCGCAAATGCACAGAAATGTGGAAGCTTACATGGATGACATAGTGGTCAAGAGCAAGAACAGGGCGACCCTGATTCAAGATTTAGACGAGACATTGCAAATCTGCGCAAGATCAACCTCAAGCTTAACCCCGAGAAGTGCGTGTTTGGAGTCCCTTCCGGTAAGCTTCTCGGGTTCTTCGTGTCTCAGCGGGGAATTGAAGCCAATCCCGACAAGATCAAGGCCATTGAGCAGATCGAAGCACCAAAGCGCGTCAAGGATGTATGAAGGCTTGCCCGTTGCGTGGCTGCTCTCAGCAGGTTTATCTCTAGATGTTCTGAGCGCGCCCTACCATTTTTCAAAATTTTGAAAAAGGCAGGTCCAATGAAATGGACTCCGGAGGCGGAGGCTACGCTGCAGGACTTGAAGAGATACCTGTCCTCCACTCCAACACTTGTTGCACCTAAGCCGCAAGAGAAGTTGCTGCTGTATATAGCGGCAACCAATCAAGTGGTTAGTGTTGCGTTAGTGGCGGAGAGAGAGGCAGATGATGAGCCAGCAACCACGGCAGATGCATCCAGCGACAAGCAGGGGGCTTCGCCGACAAGCTCTGGTCCCGACAAAGATGGATCTGCGCAGGAGCATGATAAGATGCAGAAGAGAATGGTGCAGCGTCCAGTTTACTTTGTCAGTTCCCTTCTGCAGGGGGCTAGATCAAGGTACTCTGGTGTGCATAAGTTGCTTTTCGGCCTTCTCATGGCCTCGAGAAAGCTGCACCGTTACTTCCAAGCACATGAAATCACAGTCGTCACTCGCTTTCCGCTGAAGAGGATACTGCAAAATCCAGAAGCAACAGGCAGTATTGTCGAGTGGGCGCTGGAACTGTCAAGCTTTGGCCTCAAGTTTGAGAGCACTTCAACTGTCCAAAGCAGAGCATTGGTAGAGTTTATAGTAGAGTGGACGCCAACCCCAGATGAAGAAATTCCAGAGACGAGCATCCCTGTCAAAGAGGCAAGCAGAGAGTGGCTGATGTACTTTGATGGTGCCTTCTCACTGCAAGGCGCTGGTGCGGGCATGCTACTTGTCGCACCGACCGGAGAGCACCTCAAGTACGTAGTCCAGATGCACTTTCCCAAGGAGCAAGCAACCAACAATACTGCAGACTATGAAGGATTGCTTGCCGGTCTCAGAATCACAGCAGACCTTGGGATCAAGAAGCTCATTGTTAGGGGTGACTCACAGCTTGTCGTCCGCCAAGTGAACAAGAACTACCAGAGTCCATTGATGGAAGCATATGTTGATGAAGTGAGGAAGCTAGAAGAGCACTTTGACGGCCTACAAATGGAACATATCCTGAGAGCTCAGAATGACATTGCTGATGGCCTGTCAAAGTGCGCCGCACTAAAGTTACCTGTGGAACTAGGGATCTTTGTGCTCAAGTTGACTCAACCATCCGTAACACCCTCAACTGGACAAAGCAAGAAGAGGAAGTTGGTTTCTGGCGACTACTTTCCGGCAGAGCTCCCCGAAGCCGCCGCCAAGAAAGTCCCCAAGATCAACTCCAAGAATGCTGAGGGGCAGTCTGCTCCGGCAAACCTTATGGTTTGTTCCGTTGAAGCAGACGCTCCCGACAAGTTTTGCTCCGGCAAGCTTGCCGGGGAACATCAAGCTCCGGCAGGGCCGCAAGTCCTTGCCATAGAAGCGGATGTTCCCGCAGCAGCAGATGTGCCTTTAGTCCTTGTTGTCGAGCCACAAGCTCCAGCATGGGCACAACAGATTGTCCATTTCCTTCAGACAGGAGAACTTCCCAAAGAGCAAGAAGAAGCGGAAAGAGTAGCCCGGCAGTCAAGTATGTACTAGTTTGTCGATAACATACTGTACAGAAGAAGACTCAACGGTGTGAAATTGAAGTGTATTTGCCGGGAAGATGGACAAAAGCTGTTGGCAGAGATACATGGAGGCATATGTGGGCACCACATAGGCGCAAGGGCACTTGCCGGCAAAGCCTTCCGGTAAGGCTTCTTTTGGCCGACAGCCCTCCAGGATGCAACTGCACAAGTAACCAAGTGTGAAGCATGCCAGTTCCACTCCAAACAGATACACCAGCCAGCTCAAACTCTCCAGACGATCCCTTTATCCTGGCCATTTTCGGTCTGGGGGCTCGATATCCTCGGCCCTTTCCCCCGAGCTGTCGGGGGCTTTGAGTACTTGTACATCGCAATCGACAAGTTCACAAAGTGGCCGGAAGTGCAGCCAGTGAGGAAGGTGACAGCATAGTCAGCATTCAAGTTCTTCAGGTCAATTGTTTGCCATTTCGGGATCCCTAACAGGATCATCACCGACAACGGCACGCAATTCACGAGCCGCACCTTCATGCAGTACGTCCAAGACCTTGGTGCCAAGGTCTGCTTCGCTTCTGTTGCTCATCCGAGCAGCAACCATCAAGCAGAGAGGGCAAATGCTGAAGTGCTGCGCGGGCTCAAGACCAGAACTTTCGACAGGCTGCGCAAGTGCGGAAGAAACTGGATCGAGGAGCTGCCGGTGGTTCTTTGGTCGATCAGAACGACGCCAAATCGAGCCACTGGCTAGACGCCTTTCGCTCTAGTCTATGGAGCAGAGGCAGTTCTCCCCATGGAACTCGTATACGGATCGCCTCGAGTGCTCGCTTATGATGAGCTTGAGCAAGAACAGCTGCGACAAGACGACGCGTTGTTCCTTGAGGAAGATAGTCTTCAGGCTGCTGTACGAGTTGCTCGATACCAGCAAGCTTTGCGCTGCTACCATAGCCGCAAAGTTAAGGCCAGAAGCTTCGAGGAAGGCGACCTTGTTCTTCGGTGCGTTCAGTCCACCAAGAATTCCAACAAGTTGACGCCGAAGTGGGAAGGCCCTTATCGGGTGAGACGAGTCACAAGGCCCGGCGCTGTCCGCCTTGAGACCGAAGAGAGCATTCCGGTGAGCAACTCCTGGAACATGGAACATCTTTGTAAGTTTTTCCCGTAGGGCGCGGTTGCCGGAACCCCGTTCCGGCAACCACCTTTTGTACAAGTCTTGCCGCTGTTGCATATAATCCTTTGTACAAAGCCGGGCGCAGATCCCGTGCATAAATAAAACCCCATGTGCTCTGCACAACTTGTCCATTTCATGCATTAGTTTCTTTCTCGCATGCGTTATCTGACACTTTGTGCAGCACCTACATCCGGTGAGCAGTAACGAGCCGAAGGGCTCCATATCGTTATTTTCTCTTCTTTCTTCTTTTTCAACAAAGGAGTCCAGATTGGAGCAAGTCAGATACAAGATATAAACAGCAAGATTGAAGAACTACAGGAGCACCGAAGAAACTTACTCTTCTTCCTCCTCGTTGGAGCTGAGCGTGGAAAGATCGAAGTCCGGCCCTCCTTCGGTGCGGCGAGGCGGAGGAGTAGGATCCCTTGCCCGCTTGGCGGGGGCGGTGGCGGTGGCCCGGGAAGATCCCGCTCCAGTTGCCGCTGTTGCGTGAGGCGCTCCCGCGATAACATTGCTTGCCGCGGTAGAGCGCATCGCACGGCTCGGCGGCTGTTGATCCGGCTGCCGCCCCGCTGCGTCCCCGGCCCTGCGAAGGCGCCTTCTTGGCGGGAAGTTTTTTGAAGGCTCGGGCTCCTCCTCGCCAGCCTCGCTCGGCTCGGCTTCGGAACCGGCAGGCTCCTCCTCGCCAATGAACTCCGCGCGCTCGGCAAGGTTTGCCGCCTCTGCAGCCTCCGCCTCCTCCACAGTGAACCCAAACACGCCCGCGGCAGCTGCGGCCGCAACCTCTTCCGCCCTAGTGGCGATGCGCTGCAGCTGCTCGTCGGTGGTGTCATGGGTGAGGCTCTTCTGCTCGTCAGCGTGGACCGGCACTTCTTCCAAGTTGTCGAAGAACGCTTGCACGACGTCATCCGCAGGCTCTTGCCAAGTTGGAACGATTCCGTGTGAATCACACAACATCATCATGGCACGGATCCGGTCAAGCGAAGAATTGTTGCATAATGGGACAACGCCCCTCGGCAGCGTGAATGGGTGCTGGGGGTCGCGTTTGAACAACTCCAGGAGCATTGCATCCAACTCCAAGACGGTGAAGTTGTAGTTGAGGCCCGGCCGCAGCCTCATGATGTCCACCGAGTTCTTGAATTCCCAGGCGGGCCTCCCCCTCTCCTGCAGGGGGGCGATGCGGCGGCAAAGGAAATCTGCGCCTACAGCGCCTACAGTGAGCCCGGGAAGCCTGAGGCAAAGGATCCTAGTAATGGCGATCTTCAGCCTCTCGTCTTCCGGGGCCACGTTGCTCCAGTCATTGCCGCGCACTATTGGAGTTTGGCGCATGGCGGTGAAGGGCTGCGAATTCTCCTCGACAATCCAGCACCACTCCGCTCTCCACTCATCCCACTTGCTGCGGAGCTCACCCTCCAAGTACGCCTCCTTCTTGCCGACTCTCGAGATCCAGACAATCCCTCCGGCAAGCGGCTCTCCTCTCTCTACCCGAGGTATGAAGTAGTGGCGGAAAAGGGCAACACTGGGGTGGACTCCGACAAAGTTTTCGCACAAATGTGTGAAAACTGCCATGGTTAGAACGGCGTTGGGGGTGAAGTCAAGGAGGCGGAAGCCGTATGTGTTCATGATATCGCAGAAGAACTCCCAGAAGGGCGGGCAGAGCCCGCAATAGAAGAATAGCGCGAATAATGGGTACCCGTTTGGAGCCAGCTCCGAAGCAGCGGCCGGGAGTACCCTCGTGCGCGGATGCACACGCGTCTCCGTCGCCCAAAAGAGGTAGAAGTACTCCCTCAGCTCCTGCACGCCGAGCTGAGGGGAGAAGATCGCCCGCTCCTTCCGCAGCGCCGCGAGCCGCTGCGCCTCGGCCGACTTCACGCCCTTTCCCTTGTCGGCTTTCGGGGCCATGGCGGAGGTGGTGAGGGAGGTCGACGGCGTGGTGATGCTGGTGGCAATGGGGGGCGGAGCGCTGCTCTCTCGGCTTTGAGAAGAAGGGGGAAGCGGCGGAGGTTCGTGAAGATGGAGTAGCAGCAACCAGCGAGGGGGAACGAACTGCCCCTGTTTCCTCTGCTTATAAAGAGGGACGGGGCGGACGTTTCGCCCTTCCGGATAAACAACCACCCACGATCTCTCCCATGATGCCGCATTCAACGCGTGCCGTTATGGGAGAGCGCGGTGGATATGGAGCGAGATTCGGTGTGGCCCAGTCCGCGTGTGCCCGTGCCCTGTCTTGGGCCTGGCCCAACAGCGCTCGCCACCGTGTCTGGCCCAGGCCCGGGGGCTCCTGTCGGTGTACTAGAATAGGGGTAGCCTAGTACCCCGAACTTGTGCACGGGCAGTTGCAGCACCCCGCGGCAAGGCATGCCGGGCGAACGCCAAGATCCTCCAAGGTTCCCTTGGAGCCATTCAAGAACAAAGTATTTAAGCTCAGGAGACAAGGCCCCGGCAAGAGGAGCTTGCCGGGAAGGCCAACTAGGACACTCCAAGGAACTTGCCGCGACGCGCCTCGTGCTCCGGCAAGGCAACAAGGCCTCGGCAAGAGGAGCTTGCCGGGAAGACCAACCAAGGTACCTCGAGGTCCGGTGAGCGACAAGCTTCCGGACCCGACAAGATAACAACAGCGGCAAGGCGCTTGCCGCGGCAGGCGGCCACTCTGTGCCCACGCTCCAGCGCATCTACCAACGTGTCGCTCTGGGGGCCTCTCCAGGCGCGCGTGGCGGGAGGCTGTGCAGCCAGCGGTGTGCAGTGGCATGCGAAGCTGACAAGATCGCCATCGTGGCGAACGGTGGAGCCCCTAACGGTCCTTTTCTGCACTGTTTGGGCGACTCAGACGGGCCTTTAATGACCTTGTCCCCTACCGTCAGGGTTAGGTAGGGTGCACTGTACAAGTAACTGTACCAACCACCCCACTTTTTACATTTGTACCCTTCTCTGCGTTGCCACCTGTCGGTGACCCCTTTAGCGTATAAAAGGAGGCCCATGTGCAATGTAGAGGGGGTTTGGTTCGATTCATTCGTGAGCCAGAAAACACTTAGCTCTCTCTCTAGAGCAAGAAGATAATAGAACTAGACAAGCAGCAGTAGGAGTGTTATCTCCCCAGAGAGCTCCGAAGCTGGGTAAACTGCTCGTGTGCTTCGCCTCGATCTGCTCTTCGTGCGATCTCCGCCCCCCGCCGAACCGAAAGGGGCCCGGTCCGCCGGCCCCATAGGTGTTCTAGGATTAGTTTCCCCGACAATCATCATTAACATTATCTCTAGGTTCATGTTCATGACCAGATTGTGTCTCAGCATCAGAAATAGAAATACCATTACGATTCTCAGGTGTGTTTAAAACAGGTTCACTAGAAGCATTCAAAGTCCTTTCGGTTTTCTTTTTCTTTTTAGTATGAGGACTAGGTGCATCAGTATTAGTTCCCTGAGAATCCTGCTCAACTCTCTTAGGATGGCCCTCAGGATACAAAGGTTCATGGGTCATCTTACCACCTCTAGTCATAACCCTAAAGCATTATCTTTATTCTCACTATTCAAATCATTAAGCAAATCATGTTGTGCCTTAATTACTTGTTGTACTTGAGTTGTAACCATGGAAGCATGTTTATTAATAAGCTTAAGATCATTCATAGTTCTACTCATATAATCACCCAAGTTATCAAGCATGTAAGCATTACGTTTCAATTGTCTACTAATGTAAGCATTGATATTTTCTTGTTTAACAATAAAATTATCAAACTCGTCCAAGCATTGTCCAGTAGACTTATTATGAGTGATATGAGCTTCATCAAATCTATGGAGAGGTCTTGCCTCTACTACCGGTGTCGGGTTATCAAGACCATGAATTTCTTCAATAGGTAGTAAATTTTTAACATCTTCAACTTTAATAACTTTTTTTTCATAGATTTCTTTGCCTCTTGCATATTTTCAGGACTGATAAATAGTATACCCCACTTCTTCGGAGTTGGCTTAGGAGTTGGTTTAGGAAGTGTCCAATCATTATCATTACTCAATATATTATTCAATAGCAATTCAGCTTGCTCAACAGTTCTTTCCTTGAAAACACAACCAACACAACTATCCAGGTGGTCTGTGGAAGCATCGGTTAGTTCTTTGTAAAAGATGTCAAGTATTTCATTTTTCCTGAGAGGATGATCAGGCAAGGCATTAAGTAATCGAAGAAGCCTCCCCCAAGCTTGTGGGACACTCTCTTCTTCAATTTGCACAAAACTAAATATTTCCTTTAAAGCACCTTATTTCTTATGAGTGGGAAAATATTTTGCAGAGAAGTAGTAAATCATATCCTGACTACACACACAACCAGGAGCTAGAGAATTAAACCATATCTTAGCATCACCCTATAATGAGAAAGGAAACAATTTGAGAATATAGTAACAGCAAATTTTTTCCTCATGAGCAAATAGGGTGGCTATATCATTCAATTTAGTAAGATGTGCCACAACAGTTCCAGATTCGTAACCATAGAAAGGATCAGATTTAAACAAAGTAATTAAATCAAGATCAATAGAGAATTCATAATCCTTATCAGTAACAAACATAGGTGAAGTAGCAAAAGCGGGATCATATTTCATTTAGCATTCAAGGATTTCCTTTCAGCTAAGCTAACAATTTCTTAAGATCCTCTCTATTATTGCAAGCAAAGAAGTCTCTAGCAATCTCTTCATCCATAACATAACCATCAGGTACAAAAGGCAATTCACATCTAGGGGGAGAATCACAATCATCATTTTCAATAATATCATCGGTTTCAGTACTTTCATTCTCTCAAACCCTAGCACTTTGGTCATCAAGAAATTCACCGAGTGGCACAGTATCATCAAGCAAAGAAGTAGTTTCATCATAAGCATCATGCATAGCAGAAGTGGCATCATCAATAACATGCAACATATCGGAATCAATAGGAGGAGTAGGTGTCGGAAGTTTACTCAAAACATAAGGAGAATCAAGTGAAGAGCTAGATGGCAGTTCCTTACCTCCCCACGTAGTTGAGGGAAAAATATTAGTTATTTGATCTTTCAAATTCCTCATAGTGGTCAACAGATATAAACCCCAAGTGACTCAGAGAATAGAGCTATCCTCCCCAGCAACGGCGCCAAAAAAGGGTCTTGATAACCCACAAGTATAGGGGATCGCAACAGTTTTCGAAGGTAGAGTATTCAACCCAAAGTTATTGATTCGACAAAAGGGAGCCAAAGAATACTCTCAAGTATTAGCAGTTGAATTGTCAATTCAACCACACCTGAAAGACTTAATAACTATAGCAAAGTATTTAGTAGCAAAGTAGTATGGAAGTAACGGTAACAATGGCAAAATTAACAATAGCAATTTTGTAACGGTCGTAGCAGTGGCAATGGAAAAGTAACATAGCAAAGTTCAATATGTGAAAAGCTCATAGGCAATGGATCAGTAATGCATAATTATGCCGGATGGCATTCATCATGCAACAGTTATAACATAGGGTGACACAGAACTAGCTCCAATTCATCAATATAATGTAGGCATGTATTCCGAATATAGTCATACGTGCTTATGCAAAAGAACTTTCATGACATCTTTTGTCCTACCCTCCCGTGGCAGCGGGGTCCTATTGGAAACTAAGGGATATTAAGGCCTCCTTTTAATAGAGTACTGGACTAAAGCATTAGCATTTAGTGAATACATGAACTACTCAAACTACGGTCTTCATCGGGAGAGGTCCCGACTATTGTCACTCTGGGGTTGCCGGATTACATGTAGTAGGTGACTATAACTTGCAATATCAGATCAAGAACACAAATATATTCATGAAAACATAATAGGTTCAGATCTGATATCATGGCACTCGGTCCCTAGTGTAACGCCCAAGATGCGTCTATATCTCCCACGTGTCGAGGCACGACTAAGAGGCATAACCACATTTTGGTATTGTCGCAAGAAGGTTCATCTTCACACAATCCAATGTAATGAACAAGGAAGTAAATAGTAGCCACGTCACACAATGATGAAATATTTCATACATCATTCAGAGTACACACAAGGTCCAACTACGGACGAATCCAAAAGAAAAGAAGACCACCCCAAATGCTAAATCCCGATCGTCCCAACTGAGCACCACTACTGATCATCCGGAAAGGAAACATAATAACGGCCAAGGTCTTCGTCGAACTCCCACTTGAGCTCCATGGCATCACATGCATTGGTATCATCGGCACCTGCAACTGTTTTGGTAGTATCTGTGAGTCAGAAGGACTCAACAATCTCAAAAGCCGTGAGATCAAGACTATTTAAGCTTATAGGTAGGATGTGGTTATGAGGTGGAGTTGCAACAACCCCTAAGAAAACATGGTGGCTAACATACGAGTACAAGAGTATGATGAGAAACTACGCAACGGTCGTAAACTAGAAGTGATCAAGAAGTGATCCTGAAGTACTTACATTCAAACATAACCCAACTGTGTTCACTTCCGAAACCTCATCGAAGAGAGACCATCACGGTTACACACACGATTGAGGTATTTTAATTAAGTCAACTTTCAAGTTCTTTACAACTGGATATTAACAAATTCCCATCTGCCACATAACTGTGGGCACGGCTCACAAAAGATTATACCCTGCAGGGGTGTCCCAACTTAGCGCATCACAAGCTCTCACGATCAACGAAGGATATTCCTTATCCCAGAATAACCCAATCAGTCTCGGAATCCCGGTTACAAGACATTTTGACAATGGTAAAACAAGACCAGCAAGACCAGCCGATGTTCCGTCAAATCCCGATAGGAGTCACATGTATCTCGTTCTCATGGCACACCGGATGGGCAAGACGTCGGCTTGGCTGAGACCCTGGTTGCCTAGGGGGCGCCGGACATTGCCCAGGTTGGACCAGCACTCAGAGAAACACTGGCCCGGGTTGTTGATTAAGAATTCCTCGGGTTAATTACTCCCTAGGAAAATTTTAGTTGTTATTAGGAAAATGGTAAAACAAAGGTTGGGCCTTGCTGGAGGAGTTTTATTCAAAGCGAACTGTTAAGGGGGTCCCATAAACCCAACCTTGTAAGGAACACAAAATCAAGGAGCATAACATCGGTATGGCAGAAACCAGGGCGGCAAGAGTGGAACAAAACACCAAGCAAAAGGCCAAGCCTTCCACCCTTTGCCATGTATATAGATGCATTAATTAAATAAGAGATATTGTGATATACTAGCATCTCCATGTTCCAACATGGAACAACCTCCAACTAGCAACGCTATAAGAGGGGCTGAGCACAAGAGGTAACATAGCCAAACAATGGTTTGCTAGGAAGTTGGGTTAGAGGCTTGACATGGAAATAAGGGAGGCATGATAAACAAGTGGTAGGTAGTGCGACATAGCGATAGAGCGAACAACTAGGAAGCAAAGATAGAAGTGATATCGGGGGTAATGATCATCTTGCCTGCAAAGTTCTCAAGCTTGTCGAAAGCTTGCTCCTCATAAACGTAATCGACGGGATCCTCGTTCATGAACTCGTCTCCCGGATCTACCCAAAGCAAGAACACAAGCAACGGAAAAACAATCAATCTCAGTGCAATGCACAGGCAACATGATGCAAGACATGGCATGAGATGCAAGATATGATGTCCAATGCATATGGCTAATCCGGAAGGGAAAATATGATCATGGCATCAACTTGGCAAAACAAGCATGCCACTGAAAAGTTTAGGAGATTTTGGTCGAAATTGATATAAAGATCACTGGAAACGGATTCACGGTTTGCAAATGACGAGAAAATAAGAACAAAGTGAAACTACACTTAATAGCAAGATAGCACTTAAGATGCATCGTGGAACTATGCTACAACACTCCAACATAGCAACAAAATACATGGCAGTTTAGTACAAGTGAATCTCTACAAATCATGAACACGGAGCTCCTGCTAGAACTCACTAGAACAAGACTAAAATAGCATCACAAAAATGCAAATGACAACCTTTTTAACATACTTAGTGAAAATACTGAACATGGCATAAACAACACCAGGTAGCAATGTTTAGAGCTAGTAAACTACAAGCTATAGGAACCTATCATGGAAAACTTGAGCATGGCATGCTAGTACTAAAGGCAATGAACAAAACTCCCTTACGGAACTTGAGCCAAAGATGTACAAAAAAGATAGTAGCATCAATGCAAACATGGCAAGTGATATGAACAGATTCAGACTTGGTAGAAAAACATGGCATGGCAGAAACAAATTCATGATAGCAACTTTGCAAACTCATGCCACTCACCACAAAGCATTTCATGGCATCACAAGGTAACCAATAGTAAGAAGACACAATTATGATGCTAAACATGGGAATAGCATAGTCATAGGGTGCATGGATCACTAGCAAAACACACGGCAAAAATGAACTTCCTGTTAACAAACTGGCAGTAATAATATTGAGCAAACGGGGAGCATGGTAATGAGAAGCTACGCTAGCCCATAATTACAACCATATGAATGAATGGATAGAGCACAACCATATATTCAAAATATCCTTAGTGAACTTCATGAAAATATGCATGCATTTATTTGTGGCAACAAGCCAACATAGCAACTAATGTAACAGGAAAAGACTTAGCAGAAAAACTAAGTAGCTGAAAACTGCAACATCAAGTGGCCTACTTGGAATGCTTGTGCTAGTGACCACAGGACACATAAAAATACAAGTATTGCACCACTGTAAAGATGGCATGAAGATGCTCCTAAAACATGTAGGCATGATACTCAAAGGATGCACAGACAAAATGCTATGAAAAAGACAAATCAGCATGTTGTGATAGTTTCTAGCAGATAACATCATTTAGCACTTTTGCAATGAAGATTAGGGCATCAATATGGACAGTAACATGCATGCAAATGACACTAGCATGTAGAGCATCACGAGACAAACATTTTGATATATCATAAGTGCAAATCGGAGCTAAAGGCACAAAGATATGGAAGGTCAACCATGTGCACATGAGATGAAAAGATTCGGGGACATTGAGAAAATCACTACCTCGAGATCTAGGGTTCCGAGCATGCAAAACGAGGCAGCAACGAACTCGTCGCCGGCGAGGGCGAGGTGGCGGCCAGAGTTGGCGGGGGTCGCCGGAGGAGGTCGGCAGCGACCGGATCCGGGCGGCGTCGGCCCGCATCTGGCCAGAGTCGTCGGCGAGGAGCGGCAGACGGCGGCGCGAGCTTGGGCTACGGGGAGGACAAGGTGGCGGCGGCGATCAGCTAGCGGGCGGCGGCGGCGGAGAGCCAGGTGGATTGGGTAACGGAGGGCGCCGGCGCTCGTGGGAGCGGGGAGGAGATGCGCGCGGGCGATGGCGGAGGCGATGCTGGCTAGGGGGCGCCTCGCGGGCCTCGGTGGGCCAGCGGCAGCTGGCGGTGGAGCGGGCCACATGGCACGCCCCGATTGGCTGAGGGATGGTGGCGGGCGCATCGGCGGCGTCCGGACGTGTCCGTGGCGGAGGGAGAGGGTGGAGCTAGGGTTTGATCTGCAAATTTCGGGGGATGGCCTATTTATAGGTAGAGGGAGCTAGGAGAGTCCAACTGAGGTGCAGTTTTCGCCCACACGATCGTGATACAATGACATATAGCATGGAGGGGGTTTAGATGGGCTAGTGGGCTATTGTGGAGGGGTGTTGGGCTGCAATGAGAGAGGAGTTTTGGTGGATTACTCGGTTAACCGTTGGGGCATCAAACGACCTCCAAATGGAACGAAATTTGACAAGCGGCCTACTGGTGATGTACCAAGGCCACTCGACAAATCTCTACCCATTCCAAGAACGTTTTTCTCTCTCTCATGAAATGAGATCTGGGAGGTGCAACGGTTGCATGTGTGAGTGTCGGATTCCGAAACGGACAACAGGGAAAAGGACCGGATGCATGAGACAAACAAGAATGCAAATGAGAGGCACATGATGACATGAGATGAAATGCATGAAATGCATAAAATGCAAAAACAAGGACAAGACCCAACCATGGAGGATATAACATATAACATTGCCGGAAATGGCAAGAGTTGGAGTTACAATGATGGAATGTTACATCCGGGGCGTTACACCTAGTAACAAGCATTAAGCATAGAAAATTCATATCAACATCAATCTTAGAACATAGGGATTAAACCCTAATAAAACTAACTCGATTACATGGTAAATCTCATCCAACCCATCAAGGTCCAGCAAGCCTACGATGGAATTACTCACACACGGCGGTGAGCATCATGAAATTGGTGATGGCAGATGGTTGATGATGACAATGGAGACGTATTCCCCTCTCCCGAGCCCAAAACAGACTCCAGATCTGCCCTCCTGAGGAAGAACAGGGCTTGGCGGTGGCTTCGTACTGTAAAACGCGATGAATCCTTCTCTCTAATTTTTTTCTCCCCGAAAGAGAATATATGGAGTTGGATTTGAGGTTGGTGTAGTTCCAAGGGGCCCACAAGGTTGGTGGGGCACCCCCTCCCTTGTGGCGAGGGAGTGGGCCTCCTTCTCTTGATTCTTTCGCCAATATTTTTTATTAATTCCAAAACTTATCTCCGTGAAGTTCCAGGACATTCCACGAAATTTTTATTCTGCACAAAATAACACCATGGCAGTTCTGTTGAAAACATCGTCAGTCCGGGTTAGTTCCATTAAAATCATGCAAGTTAGAGTCCAAAACAAGGACAAAAGTGTTTCGAAAAGTAGGTACGATGGAGACGTATCATGTTCCAAATGGAACATAACAACTCTCGAGGCCCAGACTATTTCCCCATAGAATTCTATCAGAATTTATGCGATATCATCAAGGCTGACCTTATGGAGTTGTTTAATTATCTTCATGTTGACCGACTTGAACTATTCAGGCTTAATTTTGCAAGATCGTCTTGTTGCCAAAGATTAAGGAGCTTGAATGGATCCAACAGTTCAGATCCATATGCCTCCTTAATGTCAGCTTCAAGATTGTAACCAAAGTGGCTACGAATAGGCTTAACTAGGTAGCTGACCATGTTGCCCGACCATCTCAAATGGCTTTCATGCAAGGAAGGAATATACTTGATGGCGTAGTAATCCTGCATAAAACCTAAGTGGTGTAGTATTCAAATTTGACTATGAAAAAGCCTATGACAAGGTCAAATGGTCTTTCCTCCAATAGGCCCTAAGGATGAAAGGTTTCTCTGAAAAATGGTGCCACTGGATCCAAAATTTTGTAACTGGAGGTAGTGTGGCCATCAAAGTCAATGATGATATAGGTCATTACTTCTAGATCAAAAAGGACTACAACAGGGTGACCGCATATCCCCAATATTATTTAACATTGAGGTTGACATGTTGCCTATTCTGATTGAGCACGCCAAGCGGGATGGTCAAATTGCAGGGGTAGTGCCACAACTTGTGGATGGTGGCCTCTCTATTCTGCAATATGTCGATGACACAATTCTTTTTCTGGAACATGACCTAGACAAGGCTCAAAACATGAAACTCCTGTTGTCGGCGTTTGAGAATGATGGAAATATGCCCTAGAGGCAATAATAAAATGGTTATTATTAAATTTCCTAAATCATGATAAAGGTTTATTATTCACGCTAGAATTTTATTGACCTGAAACTTAAATACATGTGTGAATACATAAACAAATACCGTGTCCCTAGAAAGCCTCTACTAGACTAGCTCATTGATCAAAGATGGCTATGGTTTCCTAACCATAGACATGTGTTGTCATTTGATAATGGGATCACATCATTAGGAGAATGATTTGATGGACAAGACCCATCCATTAGCTTAAACATATTGATCGTTCTGTTTATTGCTATTGCATTCTTCATGTCAAATACATATTCCTTCGATTATGAGATTATGCAACTCCCGGATACCAGAGGAATACCTTGTGTGCTATCAAACGTGAGAACGTATGGTTGATAAAAAGATGATCTACAGGTATCTCCGAAGGTGTTTGTTGAGTTGGCATAGATCGAGATTAGGATTTGTCACTCTGAGTATCGAAGAGGTATATCTGGGCCCTCTTGGTAATACACATCATAATCTTGCAAGAAAATGACTAAGGAGTTTAGTGACGAGATGATGTATTACGAAACTAGTAAATAGACTTGCCGATAATGAGATTGAACTAGGTATGAAGATACCTACGATTGAATCTCACGCAAGTAACATACCGATGGACAAAGGGAATTACGTATGTTGTCATAACTATTTGACTAATAAAGATCTTCATAGAATATGTAGGAGTCAATATGGCAATCTAGGTTCCGCTATTGGTTATTGACCGAAGAGGTGTCTCGGTGATGTCTACATAGTTCTCGCACCTGTAGGGTCCGCACGCTTAATGTTCATTGACGATATAGTGTTATATGAGTTATATGATTTGGTGGCCGAATGTTGTTCAGAGTGCCAGATGAGATCACGGACATGACGAGGAGTCCCGAAATTGTCGAGAGGTAAAGATTGATATATAGGACGATGGTATTCGGACACAGGAAGAGTTTCGGAGTGCACCGCGTAGTCATCTGGTCACCGGAAGGGGTTCCGGACACCCCCGGTAAGTGTATGGGCCTACTTGGCCAAACGGGGGGACAGATCAGCCTCTGGTGCGCCCTTCCTTGTATAGCATGCCCTAGGGGAAGGAAAGGGGAGGGGAGGCCCCTCCTTCCTTTTCGCTCCTCAAGTGGGAAAGGAAAGGGGGGGCACCCTCCCCTGCCTTTCCCCCGCACTTATACAAGGCACGGGGAGGGCGCGGCTTGGGAGAGACCCCAAGTATGATTCCTCCTACTTAGGCACCCCCTTTGGATGCTTCTCCCTCCCAACCACCTATATATATGTGGGAGGGCTATACCTAGCAGATAACAGACAATTGCGTTGCAGTGTGCGGCGCCCCCCCTCCACTGTTTACACCGCCGATCAGATTTTTGTAGTGCTTAGGAGAAGCCCTGCGGAGATCACTTCACCATCACCGTCACCACGCCATCGTGCTGCCGGAACTCATCAACTACCTCGATGTCTTGCTGGATCAAGAAGGCCGAGAACGTCACCGAGCTGAATGTGTGCCGAATGCGGAGGTGTCGTGCGTTCGGTATTTGATCAGTTGGAGCATGGAGAAGTTTGCCTACATCAACCGCATTGTTAAATGCTTCCTATTATGCTCTACGAGGGTATTTAGACACACTCTACCCCTCATTGCTATGCATCTCCACGGATAGATCATTGCGTGTGCATAGAAATATGTTTGTTTTCCATGCAGCATTTCCCAACAGTGGCATCACGAGCCAGATCTATGCGTAGATGATATGCACGAGTAGAACACAAAGAGTTTTGGGCGGTGATAGTCACACTGCTTATCACCAACGTCTTGTTTTGAGTCGGAAGTATTGCGGGATGAAGGGGCCCAGACCAACCTTACATGTCCACACACATGAGACCGGTTCCACCAACTGACATGCATCTAGTTTTGCATAAAGGTGGCTACAGGGTCTCTATTTCTCCTACTTTAGTTGGATCGAATTTGACTGCGGCCGGTTCTTGAAGAAGGTTAAAACAACAAACTTGATGAATCACTGTTGTGGTTTTATGCGTAGGTAAGAACAGTTCTTACTAGAAGCACGTAGCATCCATGTAAAACTTGCAAGAACAAAGTACAGGACATCTAACTTGTTTTTGCGGGCATGTTGTGATGTGATATGGTCAAGATATGATGTGATATATGATGATGTATGAGATAATCATGTTTTATAATATCGATAACCGGCAGGAGCCTTAGGGTTGTCTCTTTATTGTATGAAGTGCAAGCGCCATGTAATTGCCTTACTTTATCACTATGCGTTAGCGATAGTTGTAGAAGCAATAGTTGGCATGATGACCTCGACGCAACGACACAACGATGGAGATCAAGGTGTCGAGCCGGTGACGTTGGAGATCATGGTGATGCTTTGGAGATGGAGATCAAAAGGACAAGATGATGATGGCCACATCATGTCACATATTTTGATTAGATGTAATATTTATCATTTATGCATCTTATTTTTCTTAGAACAGCGGTAGCATTATAAGATGATCTCTTCACTTAATTTCAAGATAAAAGTGTTCTCCCTGAGTATGCACTGTTGCTAGAGTTCTTCGTTTTGGGACACCACGTGATGATCGGGTGTGATAGACTCTATGTTCGCATACAACGGGTGTAAGACAGTTTTGCACATGCAGAATACTTGGGTTAAACTTGACGAGCCTAGCATGTACATACATGGTCTCGGAACACTGGAGACCAAAAGGTCAAACATTAGTCATATAGTAGATATGATCAACATAGAGATGTTCACCTTTGATGACAACCCCATCATGTGATGACCGGACATGGGTTAGTTGATTTGGATCATGTATCACATAGATAACTTGAGGGATGTTAATTTAAGTGGGAGTTCTTTAGTAATTTGATTAATTGAACTTAAATTTATCATGAACATAGTAAAAATGTATTTGCATATTATGTTGTAGATCAATAGCTCGCGATGTGGCTCACCTTTTTTTCATACGTTCATAGAGAAAACTAAGTCAAAAGATTGATAGTAGCAATAATGCGGACTAGGTCCATGATCTGAGGGTTATCCTCATTGCTGCACAGAAGAATTATGTCCTTGATGCACCTCTAGGTGACAGACCTACTGCAGGGGCAGATGTAAACGTTATCAACATTTGGGAAGCTCGATATGATGACTACTTAATAGTTTAGTGCACCATGCTTCACGGCTTAGAACTAGGACTTTAAAAACGTTTTGAATGCCACAAAGCATATGAGATGTTCTAAGAGCAGAAATTGGTATTTCAGACTCATGCCATGTCGAGAGGTATGAGACCTCTGACAAATACTTTGCCTACAAGATGGAAGAGAATAGCTCAGCTAGTGAGCATGTGCTCAGAATATCTGGGTACTACAATCACTTGAATCCAATGGGAGTTAATCTTCTAGGTAAGATAGTTATTGACAGAGTTCTCTAGTCACTATCACCAAGCTACTAGAACTTCGTGATGAACTATGTTATGCAAGGGATGAACAAAATGATTCTTGAGCTCTTCATGATGCTGAAATTGGCGAAGGTAGAAATCAAGAAAGAACATCAAGTGTCGATGGTTAACAAGACCACTAGTTTCAAGATGAATGGCAAGCAAGTTGCCACTCCCGTGAAGAAGCCCAAAGCTGGACGTAAGCCTGAAACAGAGTGCTTCTACTGCAAAGGGACTGGTCACTGGAAGCGGAACTATCCCAAATACTTGGTGAGTAAGAAGGATGGCAAAGTGAACAAAGGTATATTTGATATACATGTTATTGATGTGTACCTTACTAGTATTCGTAGTAGCCCCTGGGTATTTGATACTGGTTCAGTTGCTAAGATTAGTAACTCGAAACAGGAGTTGCAGAATAAACACAAACTAGTTAAGGGCGAGGTGAAGATGTGTGTTGGATATGATTCGAAGGATGATATGATCACCATCGCACACTCCCTCTACCTTCGAGATTAGTGTTGAACGTAAATAAATGTTATTTGTTGTTTGCATTGAGAATGAATATGATTAGATCATGTTTGTTGCAACACAATTATCCATTTATGTCAGAGAATAATTGTTGTTCTGTTTATACGAATAAAACTTTCTATGGTCATACATCCAATGTAAATGGTTTATTGAATCTCGATCATAGTGATACACATATTCATAATATTGATGCCAAAAGATACAAACTTGATAATGATAGTGCAACATATTTGTGGCACTGCCGTTTAGGTCATATTGGTCTAAATCGCTTGAAGAAACTCCATGCAGATGGACTTTTGGAATCACTTGATTATGAATCATTTGATACGTACCAACCATGCCTCATGAGAAAGATGACTAAAACTCTGTTCTCCGGAACAATGGAGCGAGCTAATGACCTATTGGAAATAATACATATGTCACAGCCATAGAATTTGCTTGCCATTAGTTGCCTTAAAGCATCCATGCATCATGTTAACTTTTCAATTAAAGTTGAAATGGGGATGTTGATACCCTAGTACTAAATGAATTCAACTAGGTTCAAATAAACAATATTTTCAATGAACCCAAAATTCCTTTGAAAATGTTCATGATTTTTGATAAAGGTGAAAACCTCTGCCAAAAATGATGCAAATATTTTTAGGCCATTCTGGATTTTTGAATAACCCATATTGTATTTGGATTGGAGCAGTTAAATACTATTAATATTTTTAAATGCTCCAACAATTCTGAAAATAGTTAAGGGCCCCTGTAATAATTAACTTAATGCCCACAATTATTTTCGGGATTTATTAAAATGATTTGGGTTATAAACTAAATCAAAACAAAATAACAAGAATAGAAAACAGAATAGAATTTATGAAAAGATAGAAACCTCACCTCGGCTTCTTAACTGTAGCAGCAGCCCACCTAGCCAGGCCACCTGGCGGCCCAGTTGGCTGGCCCAGCCCAGCCAGCGCTAGCCACCGTCTTCAACCTCCTGCTAGTAGGCCGGAGGACGTGTGCTCGCCGGGCACCGGCACGCGCCGGCCACCTCCTGCTTCCGCCGCTGCCCCGACGCGTCTGGATGACGCCACGCGACCCTCCCCGGCTCTCTCTCACTCTCTCTCTCTCTCGTCCCCATCCCTTCCCCTGGATTTCCCCTCTCTCTCACGGCCGAGCGTGCCGTCGCCGCCATCAACAGCCACCGCGGCCACAGCCGCCCTCGAGCCTCTCCGACACGTCCCCGAGCTCCGTCACAGCGTCTTCGTCCTCTCCACCAAGTCACGCTGCACCAGAAGCTCTGCAGTATCTCCAACGCCGCCGTTTTCCTCCTCGGTCGTTCTTGATCGCCGCCGCCCGAGCGTCGCCGTCCGGCCTTCCCCGAGCACGCGTCGACGCCCGCTGCAACCACTGTGAGCTACCGCCTCGAAACCCGCTCTTACCCGAGTTCGTTACGCCCTGTAGCCTTTGCCCCTTGCCGACCGAATCACGCCGCCGCCTGAGCTCCTCACTGCCATGGCCACGTCCACTTGATTTTCACATCCCTAGCTGCTGGTAGTGCTCTAGGCTAGCTTCATGTGTGCATCATGTCTATATTTTCGAAACTTGAACTGAGGAATTTTTGGAAGCCTCAAAAACTTAAATAAAAGAGGGGCAAAAACCCTAGAAATCTCATTCATTGCTCCAAAATGATCTTCTCAAATGTTTGATAATTTTTGGTAAGGGTTCTGGTCCCAACCAAAATATTGAACATTTTTAAGGAATTATTTTTGGGACTTTGGATTTAATTCATTAGCTATTTGAATTTGAATTATATTCATATAATTAGAATATAATTTCAAATACCCCTGAAATATTTTATAAGCTTTTGGAAAAGTCCATCTAGCAATATAAAATATTCAGAGGAGTTTTTGGCATTGTTTGAATTATTTTTAAATTCAAAACAGTGGCAAAACAGATTAAATAAAAGAAAACAGAACTGAAATAGAAATAAAAGACAGAGGAGAGAAACCTTACCTGGACTTACCTCTGCAGCCCACCAGGCCCACCTGGCCAGCCCAACCCATCTCCACTTTCCCCCCCCCCCTGTCGCCTTCCTCCTCGCGCCAGTAGGCGCAGGCGCGTGGCCGGAGCGCGCGGGCACACACCCAGGCCACCTCCTGTCTCTCTGCCTGTCTCCCCGTCGCCTGAGGATGCCACGCACCCCCTGGACCGTTCTCACTCTCCCCGTTCCTTCTTCTCTCTTCTCTGGCTCTCTCACTCGCGCGACCGAGAACCGCCGTCGCCGCCGCTCGTCGCAGTCGTAGCCACCACCGTCGTTCCACCCCACCAGAGTGACCAAAGGCTCCGCCTCGACGCCCCCGACCTCTCCATGGAGCTACGCAACGTCGGGAGCCCTGCATCGCCGCCCACGCCGTCTTCCCCATCTCTGGCCGCCCGAGATCGCCGGCGCCCGCTCGCCACCTCCACGTCTCCCCCGAGCCGCTGGGCCCTCCAATCGACCCCCTGTAAGCCCCGCCTTCGTTTCCCCCTAACCCCATGTCCGATTTCGAGCTCCAGCCGCTCCCTCCACCGGAGCCGAGACGCTCCGCCGCACGGGCTCGTCGCCGGTGAAGCCCCGGTGACCTTTTGGTCCCACGCATGCGTCCGTTGCACTCGTTACGTCCCGTAGAGTAAAACTAGCGCGACAACCGTCTCGTTTGCACACCGCAGCGCCGTCCTCACTGACGCCGAACCCCGGCCGCCGCTAAAGCTCGTCGCCGACCACTCTCCGGCCACTCCCCGGCCGCGCCACCACCCTGGTTGGATGCGGACGAGCGTCCGCATCCCGTAGTCGTGCTCCGCGCGCCAAACGGCGCTCTGTAGGCCATTTCCGCAGCGCACCACCGCGTCGGGACTCGCCGGCGGCTAAACGCCGGCGACCGTTGACCCTTGACCGGCGTGGGTTGACCCACTGCCCGGTTTGACCCTCCCCTCTCTCTCACTGACGTGTGGGCCCCAGGCCATTAACTAAACCTAATTAGCCACTAACACTGACCAGTGGGCCCCGACCCCCCCCTAATCCTTTAATTAAGCAGATAACCCCCTGTTAACTAACTGTGACGCTGACATATGGGTCCCACAGGTCAGTTTGACCTGGACGGCGCCCGTTGACCTGCTGAGGTCAGCATGAGGTCATGCTGACGCAATAATTCCTTTCTGGAATTAAAATAAATTAGGAAATGATTTATAATTCCAGAAAATGCCTAAAACTTCTAAAATTCATAGAAATTCAACCGTAGCTCCAAATTAAATAAATTATATATGAAAAATTATCAGAAAAATTCAAGGAATCCATCTGTACCATTTTCATGCATGTTAGAACAACTTATAGCTGCTGTTTAGCACAAATCAATTAAATGGCATTTGAATAATCACATATGGAGTTTGAATTTGAATCTTGTATTCAAACCAACTTCATTTAATCTGTTGCTAGTTTCATTAGCTCAAAACACATTCATATTGCCATGTCATGATCATGCATCATATTGTGCATTGCATTGATTGTGTTCCCTTCTGTGTTGCCGGTATTTGTCCCCTCTCGATAGACGTGATACCGATGATGTGATCGTTGACACTGATGAAGACTCAATGTTATCTTCAGAAGTGCCAGGCAAGCAAAACCCCCTTGTTCATTCCGATAAAATCCCACTCTCTCGCTCCTGCTCTCCTTTACTGCATTAGGACAACAGCGACATATTTGTTACTTGCTGCGGTAGCTGAACCCCTTTATCCTTTGCATGACCTGTCATTGCCACAGTAAATAGATGAAACCCACTAGCATGAGTAGGAGTTGTTTGAGCCCTGTTGTGCCTACTCATTCATGTTTGTTTGTCATGCCTGCTACTGCTTAGAGTTGAGTCAGGTCTGATTCATCGGGGATGAATCAGAGGCGTGTGAACATGTCCTACCGTGTGTGAGCTAAGTGTGTGAACACGATTTGGTAAAGGTAGCGGTGAGAGGCCATGTAGGAGTACATGGTGGGTTGTCTCATTGCAGCCGTCCTCAGGAACTGAGTTCTGTGTTTGTGATCCATGATTCAGCTACTACCATACATTGGGCCCTGAAATATGACCCCGCTCGACTTCTTATTCACCCTAGTCCTCTGTCCAGGAGTTGCAAGTAGTTTCTGGTGTTTGTAGCTTACTGGAGGCCGTGGACAGCGCTGACCGTAGGGGTGGGCTGTGATGCGGTAGGTACGTGGCACGGTGTACCGGATGCCCGTTTGGTATCTCGGGAACCCTGTTCACATCGTTTGGGGCTGTGAGCGAAACTCCGGCCGGATCTCCTCATGGATGGAACCCGAATAGGCGATAAACCTGGACTAGAGACTTGAGTGTTTAGGTAGGTCGTGGTCTACACCCACGTCGGCTTTCGCTTGAAGTCTGCCGAGCACATGTCGTGTGCAGACGCTAAGTGGTGGAAACATGTATGAAGAAGTACACCCCTGCAGGGTTAACATCATCTATTCGAATAGCCGTGTCCGCGGAAAAGGACTTCTGGGTTGCTTATATCAGTTCATAGACAAGTGAAAGTGGATACTCTAAAATACGCAAGATAAGCGTGAGTGCTATGGATGGCGTTCTCGTAGGGAGACGGGAGCGGATCCATAGTGGTGTATTGATATGGTGAATATGTGGACTCGTGTGCGCCACCTCAAAAGAGTTACATTGCAGTCGTAGTTCAGGATAGCCACCGAGTCAAAGCTGGCTTGCTGCAGTTAAACCCCACCATCCCCTTTGTTGATAATGATGCATATGTAGTTAGTTCTGATGTAAGTCTTGCTGGGTACATTTGTACTCACGTTTGCCTATTTTATGTTTTTGCAGAGAGACTTCGGTCTCGCTAGTAGTTCCGCGTGGACTTCGACGTTTAGCTTGATACCTCAGCTACGATCTTGTGCCCTCGGCAGGATCTGATAGATAGTCAGGCTTCTCAGCCTTTTTCATTTATAGATGTCTGTACTCAGACATGATAGCTTCCGCTTGTGTTTTGACTTGTATGCTCTGATTGTTGGGTCATGAGACCCATGTTTGTAATATCTCGCTCCTCGGAGCCTATTGAATAAATACTTGAGTCGTAGAGTCATTTTGTGATGCCATGTTGTATTGCACATATCGAGCATATTGTGTGTATGTTATTGAAATGCTTGGTATGTGTGGGATCTGACTATCTAGTTGTTTATCTTTAGTAGCCTCTCTTACCGGGAAATGTCTCCTAGTGTTTCCATTGAGCCTTGGTAGCTTGCTACTGCTCCGGAACACTTAGGCTGGCCGGCATGTGTCCTTCTTCGTTCCTGTGTCTGTCCCTTCGGGGAAATGTCACGCGATGAATACCGGAGTCCTGCTAGCCCAGTGCTACAGCCTGGATTCACTCGCTGATGACCGACACGTTCGATGCTGGGTCATGGATGCCTGTCCCTGTAAGTCTGTGCCACTTTGGGTTTACGACTAGCCATGTCAGCCCGGGCTCCTTATCATATGGATGCTAGCGACACCGTCATATACGTGTGCCAAAAGGCGCAAACGGTTCCGGGCTAAGGTAAGGCGACACCCGTGGGAATACCGTGCGTGAGGCCGCAAAGTGATATGAGGTGTTACATGCTAGATCGATGTGGCATTGAGTCGGGGTCCTGACAGCGTTGGTATCAGAGCTTGACTGCCTGTAGGATTACCAAGCCAAACTGGTCGAAGTTGAGTCTAGAAATTCTTAGTTATATAAGGGAATTGATTGTGGGATGGAACGTAAGGCTCTTTTTACTCCTTATACCTCATGGCCTTCTGATCTGAGTCATCATCTTCTCTTCTACGGGGATTAAGAACTAGGTTATCTCTTCTTTCTATCAGGATCACGTGTTACTAATCCGTAGACTTAAGATTGTTGGGTTTAAGTCTCAGTTCAGTTCCTACTACTTCCGTATGTTAATTGTTGATCTTGAAACCTTGATATTGTGTTTCTGGGTGGTTATGCCACCATTTTTGTGAATGTCTCAAACCTTTTTTGAGCATTTACAGCCGTTATGCTGTCCGAGTCATCTCAGGTCTCTAAACAGTCTGATGCACTTGCAAATTCCTTCCTCCCGTTTCAATGTTCCTTTGGGCCAGATTAACCACACTAATTAGTGAGTTGAGGTACTCTGTTACCTTGACATATATGTTGGAGATATTATTATGACCCTAGGTGTCTTAGGGGATCATCTAGTAATTTAGCCATGATTTGTGTTCCCAGTGTGATGATTCTGGCCATCATTCTCGAAAGCATCCCGTGATGCTACTTAGTAATAGGTATTCTGTTCCTGGGTTCTTGAACCCGAGATTCACTCTACCTACTTCATGTTGATAGTAATTGCTAGTGCCTTCAGGATATTAGTAACCTTTGCGATAGTCCTTGAAGTCCGTGGTATCTTCTTCTTCCAAATACCATGAACTACTTATGGCAGAAGTTCCTCGTTGAACTGAAATATCACAACAGGATTATTCTTGAGGAGTTCTCCATTCATAAATCGTGACTCTGCCAGTTCTACCTTTCTGCATGGGTTATCCGGAAGAAATATGTTGAACTTGGTTCGACATACTAATCTATGCATCCACAACTCAGAAAATTATATGTTCCTTTGAGTTGTTCTCTTTAGTTGCATTCTGACCCTCGTCTATCAATTGATAGTCAAGAGTATGCGTGCGTTCGTTTATCGATGCCTATTACTCTTGTGGTCCGCCAAGCCATTCTATCGCAGAATGACTAGGAGAAACAAACTCCAGTACCTCTTCCATATCCAGGATTGGGTCAAAGAAGTTGTGCTCCGCAGATCAAATTGCTAATCCAGCTTTTGTTCTGTTCTACCTTGGAGTATTACCATCTTTATATCGGGATTGTTATAGGAATTGCACACCATCCTATGAACTCTTGGTACAGTGATACTTCTTGCCATCATTAGTCATTCCTCGGTCTTCGTGTTGATGCAACCGGAATACCGACAAATGAATTGTGATGTGTGAAATCAATACGCCTAGCAACCTCGTTGCTGGGTAGTTAAAGGACAATAATTTCATTCTTAGTGTGTTGGTTATTGAATCATCATTCTAAGATTGATCGTGCTACCTAGTCCATTCTCCTGGTTCACTCCTCGATCGATGAGTTAGGATTATTTCAAATCCTTGCTCTATTGATCATATCGTCTTGCCCTGAAAAGCAAGATTGTTCTCGAGCTTAGTAACATACCGGTGGTTCGTGATTTTCTGAATATCTTCTCAGAAGTATTACCAGGTTGTCACCTGACCGCTATGTTGAGTTCGTGATCAAGTTGGTTTATTCCTGTAAACCACCCCTTCTCCAAGAATCCGTGTTGGATACCCTGAGCTAGTTGGATATGCTAAACAACAACTTGGAGAGTTGGAAGATAAAAGCTTGTCCGACTTAGTTCATGTTAAGGGATATCTTTTGTGTGTGTGTGTGTGTGTTGAAGAAAGATGATATCTTCATCAATTGGTCCTCGTGAACAATTGTTGGATCTATTATCTTACCCAAACCTTTGATTGAGTATGGGCTATCATCCAATCAGACCAGAACCAACGATATTCGTAATGTTGTCTTACTCGTGGTTGATCCCTCGAGCATACACCATTATATCTTTTGGGTCTGACCAATGCTATCACTTGTTCACTTAACTATGGAATTCCTTTTAAAAGGAAACCCAGATGAATTGTTGTTGTGCCCATTGACAACATCCTTGTCTTCTCCATAATTTTGCTGAACATTAAGCTAGTGTTGGAAACTTTTGAAAGCATTTGTTCATGCTAGCTCATGAAGCATATGTTCGGATGTAAGAAGTGACTTCCTCTAGTTCGTGTGCATTTGATGCAGGGTGCCGCCGTAAACTCGAGAAAGTCAATGTTGCTTCCTCTGGAATCATCGCAAGTCAGTCATGCACATGTGCGAAGAATTCTGTGGTTTGAAGACTTGCAACCTTCAATCTATATGTATCCCTAGCACACCAAGCCACTGATTGATTTGTTCAAGGAGAAGAAGTTCCTTCTTAAGAGTATACCTTATGCAAGGATTTTGATATCCTCGTTGATGGTTCCCCACCTGAACTCGGTAGTGTTTTATTATAAGACTACCACGTGGTCATGCTTGTCTGGGACAACGTGTTCACATGTTTGTAGCAGAACCAGCTCATGTTTTGGAGCTTACTATCGTAGTTCATTTCCCGAGAATCTCGCAACGTCATCTCGTCGATTTGTGTTGCAAACTTTCGTTTTCCTTCCTAGACTCGATGAGTCTGGAATATCCTGACACCAACCAGATCTGAATCTCAGGCAGATATGATGGTTTAGAACATTTCCCAAGAACTATAATATTGGTCCCTCGGAAACCGGTAAGGTGGATGTCGTGGCCAACACACCCCGCCAGGAGACCTATTATTGTAGTATCTTGATTGGAGAAGTTGGCCACCTCCCCATAGGGATTTCGTAGGATTTACTCCCTAGTTGCCCCTATGGATTTTTGAGATCCCGAAGTCCGACCTTTACTTGATGTCCTAGATGTCAAACCATATCTATGAATGGATTATGCTATCACATCATGGAGAACATTAGAAGCGGAGTGCTAAATGTCTCTCGGTCGATCATCCAGATTTTATTTCCTTGACCCCGCCAAGGGTGAAATCTAAGAAGGTGTTATCTTCCTTTGCATCGGCATCTTCCACCGGTATTCATCATGGTAGTAAGTTGTGTTGCCAGAATCCTTGACACGGATATTGGTAAAACCTTGATGGTTATGGAAATGCTCAAGTTCTTGAGAGCACGCACAAGCGTTAGGTGTTACCATCGGCACTAACTAGGTTTGCTCCCAACTTCCTCGGTTATGCTATAACTTCTCAAACAGTGGATTCACTCTCTATTGTTGGGTTCTTCCCCAGTTACCAGAATCATTCCCAGTATTTGCATTTTGTTCCCAGCTTGCACCGCCAATGTGCCATTCTACCATGGGTCTCTTCCATTTCCGGTGATAAGCAAATTCATCCATTACGTTGTCTTCAACAAGGTAATCCACATCAGCCAAGTCCGAGTATACCATTCCACCGAACCCCTCCAAACGATTGCTCGAGAATTGCCTTAGGCTGGTTTAAAGAGTCTCAATGATCTCTGAATCAAAGGTAATTCTTTTTGCCACTTAAGGGGATATTTCTACGAGTCACCTTCCCTAAGGTGCCTCGTTGTGGTTTCATGGCAACTCAACTCCTCGCTACGTTGATAATCGATTACCACCTTCTTAAGCGTGAAATTGTTGTCTACCTAGTGAACCTTCGTCATCCGTTTCTTTCCACCCCTCTTGATGTGTATCTCGTGTCTCAACCCGAGAGATGGTTCTATGTCTCATTCCGTGAGTTAATCCTGAGTTGTTCGATCTTCGAGAAGATCGACCCTTCTAGAGTCTCCTTCTTCCCTCCATGCCATGTTGACAGGATTTCTCAGAGCAGGACATCAAGACAATGATGGTGAATGAATCAACGTTCAACTGAAGTGCACCCTGGATCGTGAAGATTATACTAGTTGCGTTTACCCTTCACCTTACCCTACGCTTGAATCTCGAGACGAGATTCTTGTTTAGTGGGGGTGAGTTGTCACATCCCTAGCTGCTGGTAGTGCTCTAGGCTAGCTTCATGTGTGCATCATGTCTATATTTTCGAAACTTGAACTGAGGAATTTTGGAAGCCTCAAAAACTTAAATAAAAGAGGGGCAAAAACCCTAGAAATCTCATTCATTGCTCCAAAATGCTCTTCTTAAATGTTTGATAATTTTTGGTAAGGGTTCTGGTCCCAACCAAAATATTGAACATTTTTAAGGAATTATTTTTGGGACTTTGGATTTAATTCATTAGCTATTTGAATTTGAATTATATTCATATAATTAGAATATAATTTCAAATACCCCTGAAATATTTTATAAGCTTTTGGAAAAGTCCATCTAGCAATATAAAATATTCAGAGGAGTTTTTGGCATTGTTTGAATTATTTTTAAATTCAAAACAGTGGCAAAACAGATTAAATAAAAGAAAACAGAACTGAAATAGAAATAAAAGACAGAGGAGAGAAACCTTACCTGGACTTACCTCTGCAGCCCACCAGGCCCACCTGGCCAGCCCAGCCCATCTCCACTTTCCCCCCCTGTCGCCTTCCTCCTCGCGCCAGTAGGCGCAGGCGCGTGGCCGGAGCGCGCGGGCACACGCCCAGGCCACCTCCTGCCTCTCTGCCTGTCTCCCCGTCGCCTGAGGATGCCACGCACCCCCCTGGACCGTTCTCACTCTCCCCGTTCCTTCTTCTCTCTTCTCTGGCTCTCTCACTCGCGCGACCGAGAACCGCCGTCGCCGCCGCTCGTCGCAGTCGTAGCCACCACCGTCGTTCCACCCCACCAGAGTGACCAAAGGCTCCGCCTCGACGCCCCCGACCTCTCCATGGAGCTACGCAACGCCGGGAGCCCTGCATCGCCGCCCACGCCGTCTTCCCCATCTCCGGCCGCCCGAGATCGCCGGCGCCCGCTCGCCACCTCCGACGTCTCCCCCGAGCCGCTGGGCCCTCCAATCGACCCCCTGTAAGCCCCGCCTTCGTTTCCCCCTAACCCCATGTCCGATTTCGAGCTCCAGCCGCTCCCTCCACCGGAGCCGAGACGCTCCGCCGCACGGGCTCGTCGCCGGTGAAGCCCCGGTGACCTTTTGGTCCCACGCATGCGTCCGTTGCACTCGTTACGTCCCGTAGAGTAAAACTAGCGCGACAACCGTCTCGTTTGCACACCGCAGCGCCGTCCTCACTGACGCCGAACCCCGGCCGCCGCTAAAGCTCGTCGCCGACCACTCTCCGGCCACTCCCCGGCCGCGCCACCACCCTGGTTGGATGCGGACGAGCGTCCGCATCCCGTAGTCGTGCTCCGCGCGCCAAACGGCGCTCTGTAGGCCATTTCCGCAGCGCACCACCGCGTCGGGACTCGCCGGCGGCTAAACGCCGGCGACCGTTGACCCTTGACCGGCGTGGGTTGACCCACTGCCCGGTTTGACCCTCCCCTCTCTCTCACTGACGTGTGGGCCCCAGGCCATTAACTAAACCTAATTAGCCACTAACACTGACCAGTGGGCCCCGACCCCCCCCTAATCCTTTAATTAAGCAGATAACCCCCTGTTAACTAACTGTGACGCTGACATATGGGTCCCACAGGTCAGTTTGACCTGGACGGCGCCCGTTGACCTGCTGAGGTCAGCATGAGGTCATGCTGACGCAATAATTCCTTTCTGGAATTAAAATAAATTAGGAAATGATTTATAATTCCAGAAAATGCCTAAAACTTCTAAAATTCATAGAAATTCAACCGTAGCTCCAAATTAAATAAATTATATATGAAAAATTATCAGAAAAATTCAAGGAATCCATCTGTACCATTTTCATGCATGTTAGAACAACTTATAGCTGCTGTTTAGCACAAATCAATTAAATGGCATTTGAATAATCACATATGGAGTTTGAATTTGAATCTTGTATTCAAACCAACTTCATTTAATCTGTTGCTAGTTTCATTAGCTCAAAACACATTCATATTGCCATGTCATGATCATGCATCATATTGTGCATTGCATTGATTGTGTTCCCTTCTGTGTTGCCGGTATTTGTCCCCTCTCGATAGACGTGATACCGATGATGTGATCGTTGACACTGATGAAGACTCAATGTTATCTTCAGAAGTGCCAGGCAAGCAAAACCCCCTTGTTCATTCCGATAAAATCCCACTCTCTCGCTCCTGCTCTCCTTTACTGCATTAGGACAACAGCGACATATTTGTTACTTGCTGCGGTAGCTGAACCCCTTTATCCTTTGCATGACCTGTCATTGCCACAGTAAATAGATGAAACCCACTAGCATGAGTAGGAGTTGTTTGAGCCCTGTTGTGCCTACTCATTCATGTTTGTTTGTCATGCCTGCTACTGCTTAGAGTTGAGTCAGGTCTGATTCATCGGGGATGAATCAGAGGCGTGTGAACATGTCCTACCGTGTGTGAGCTAAGTGTGTGAACACGATTTGGTAAAGGTAGCGGTGAGAGGCCATGTAGGAGTACATGGTGGGTTGTCTCATTGCAGCCGTCCTCAGGAACTGAGTTCTGTGTTTGTGATCCATGATTCAGCTACTACCATACATTGGGCCCTGAAATATGACCCCGCTCGACTTCTTATTCACCCTAGTCCTCTGTCCAGGAGTTGCAAGTAGTTTCTGGTGTTTGTAGCTTACTGGAGGCCGTGGACAGCGCTGACCGTAGGGGTGGGCTGTGATGCGGTAGGTACGTGGCACGGTGTACCGGATGCCCGTTTGGTATTTCGGGAACCCTCTTCACATCGTTTGGGGCTGTGAGCGAAACTCCGGCCGGATCTCCTCATGGATGGAACCCGAATAGGCGATAAACCTGGACTAGAGACTTGAGTGTTTAGGTAGGTCGTGGTCTACACCCACGTCGGCTTTCGCTTGAAGTCTGCCGAGCACATGTCGTGTGCAGACGCTAAGTGGTGGAAACATGTATGAAGAAGTACACCCCTGCAGGGTTAACATCATCTATTCGAATAGCCGTGTCCGCGGAAAAGGACTTCTGGGTTGCTTATATCAGTTCATAGACAAGTGAAAGTGGATACTCTAAAATACGCAAGATAAGCATGAGTGCTATGGATGGCGTTCTCGTAGGGAGACGGGAGCGGATCCATAGTGGTGTATTGATATGGTGAATACGTGGACTCGTGTGCGCCACCTCAAAAGAGTTACATTGCAGTCGTAGTTCAGGATAGCCACCGAGTCAAAGCTGGCTTGCTGCAGTTAAACCCCACCATCCCCTTTGTTGATAATGATGCATATGTAGTTAGTTCTGATGTAAGTCTTGCTGGGTACATTTGTACTCACGTTTGCCTATTTTATGTTTTTGCAGAGAGACTTCGGTCTCGCTAGTAGTTCCGCGTGGACTTCGACGTTTAGCTTGATACCTCAGCTACGATCTTGTGCCCTCGGCAGGATCTGATAGATAGTCAGGCTTCTCAGCCTTTTTCATTTATAGATGTCTGTACTCAGACATGATAGCTTCCGCTTGTGTTTTGACTTGTATGCTCTGATTGTTGGGTCATGAGACCCATGTTTGTAATATCTCGCTCCTCGGAGCCTATTGAATAAATACTTGAGTCGTAGAGTCATTTTGTGATGCCATGTTGTATTGCACATATCGAGCATATTGTGTGTATGTTATTGAAATGCTTGGTATGTGTGGGATCTGACTATCTAGTTGTTTATCTTTAGTAGCCTCTCTTACCGGGAAATGTCTCCTAGTGTTTCCATTGAGCCTTGGTAGCTTGCTACTACTCCGGAACACTTAGGCTGGCCGGCATGTGTCCTTCTTTGTTCCTGTGTCTGTCCCTTCGGGGAAATGTCACGCGATGAATACCGGAGTCCTGCTAGCCCAGTGCTACAGCCTGGATTCACTCGCTGATGACCGACACGTTCGATGCTGGGTCATGGATGCCTGTCCCTGTAAGTCTGTGCCACTTTGGGTTTACGACTAGCCATGTCAGCCCGGGCTCCTTATCATATGGATGCTAGCGACACCGTCATATACGTGTGCCAAAAGGCGCAAACGGTTCCGGGCTAAGGTAAGGCGACACCCGTGGGAATACCGTGCGTGAGGCCGCAAAGTGATATGAGGTGTTACATGCTAGATCGATGTGGCATTGAGTCGGGGTCCTGACACTTGAGCTTGAAACCGAGTGCATCACCGCAATCAGCGCGTCACCACGGGGCCGTAGCAACCACCCATTGGTCCTGCCATGCCCTGCGATGTCGGAACGGTCGACGTCCGAACTCCGGCTGCCGCGGACGTGCTTGCCGCCATCGTCTCCGGCTGTCCCAGCACCTGCCATCACCACTGTTGGACGCGCCGCCTCGCGGGTGTTCCAATGAGCCCAACTCCGCCTCCTCCCGTCGCCTGAATCGCCGAGACGAGTGACTCCGCCTCATCTGTGTGCTCGCCGGTGATTAACCACCGATGACAACCACTGTTAGGGGCTAATCACCCCACTAACCAACCCCCTGGGCCACTGACGCATGGGCCCCATGCCCTAATTAAGCTCAGCTTTATTTCTGCCTAGTTTAGTTATAACCCAACGGGACCCACACATCAGAGTTGATCGCGCTGAGGTGGCTGTTGACTAGGCCCACCTGTCTGTGACACTAGCCAGCTCTGTGCCACTGACGTGTGGACCCCACACATCCGGTTTGACCTGGACCAGCCTCAGTTGACTCGCTAACGTCATGCTTGCACAATGCTGACGCAGTTAATAATTTTCTGGATTAAAAATAATCCAGGAAATTTCAAAAAATACCCAAAACTTTGAAAAATCATAGTAATTCAACCATAACTCCAAATGAAACAAGTTATATATGAAAAATTATAAGAAAAATTCAAGGAATCCATCTGTACCATTTTCATGCATGTTTGAGCAAGTTAACCTCACTGTTTAGGATGAAACATGATTAGGGAAAAAAATTCATAATAGGTTTGGAGTTCGAATTTGATATAGTTTTGAATTCCACTTCAATTAAAATGACTTTTTGTTGCATTAGCCCAAAACACATTCATATTGCCATGTCATAGCATGCATCATATTGTTGCATATCACCATGTGTTGATTGTGTTCTTTCTCAGTTGTCGGTGTTTGTCCCCCCTTAGTAGACGTTGATCCAGCGATGAATTCGATGACACCGATGAAGAGCTATACTATCTTCAGAAGTGCCAGGCAAGCAAAACCCCCTTGTTCATTCCGATACAATTCCACTCTCTCGCTCCTGCTCTCTTTTACTGCATTAGGACAACAACGATTCAATTGTTACATGTTGCGGTAGTTGAACCCCTTTCCTCTACATGACCTGTCATTGCCACAGTAAATAGATGAAACCCACTAGCATGAGTAGGAGTTCTTTGAGCCCTGATGTGCCTACTCATTCATGCTTGTTTGTCATGCCTGCTATTGCATAGAGTTGTGTCGGGTCTTCTTCATCGGGAATGAATTGGAATGGTGATGAACATGTCCTACTGTGTGTGAACGCGATTTGGTAAAGGTAGCGGTGAGAGGCCATGTAGGAGTACATTGTGACGCCCCATGACCGGAGCTTCAGATGCCTTCCAGGGTTTCCGGGTTTCGCCGTGTGATTTGTTTGGTTCGTTGCATCATGTGCATTGCATCATGTCATCATGCCATCATCTCATAAATCTTTTGCAACCCAACTAAATAAATTGCATGGATCTTCGGTCCATTTAAATCAAGGGAAGAGTGACTTCTCTTTATAACATTACCTTCCTGATATTTAGGGAGCTATTATAAATTTTCCATTAATTTGGAATTATCTGCAACCCACTTGCATGTTAAATCCATGAGCTTTTCCTTTTTTTTTTTGATTTTCGACTCTCAAACTTTGTCGATAATTATTTTACCTTTTTCCGGAGCTCTACCAAAATTCTCAACATTTTGGGGCACTCCTAAAACCTATCCTAGTTCAAACCTTTTGAATTAAAGTCAAAGAAATTTGAATTTATTCTTTAAATCTTGGTCTTTCCTAATTTCTTGGATCAACACATTTTTGTGAGTCCAAGAAATTTAACCCCTTGCTCAAATTCATTCACTAACCCTCTCTTTAATTTTTTCTTCTATCCTTTTTTTCTTTTCTCTTCATGGTAAAGAGAAGAGGGAAGGAGAGAGGAGCCCAGTCAGGCCTCTGGCCACCCGGGCCTCCCAACCACCTCCGGCCCATTTGGCTGTTTAGGCCCAGCCGGCCAACCCTAGCGCTACCCTAGCCGATCACTACCATCTCCCTTGATCCCACTCCTCTCCCTCTCATCCTCCCTCTAATGCCGCCAGTGAGAGGCACAGCGCACGCGCTGCCCGATCCAGTTCTCTCCCTCTCCATCGATCATGCCCCTCTTGATCCCCTCCTCCTTCAACGCGCCATTAGGGAAGGAGAGCAGCGCCCGAGCCACCTCCCTCTCCTTCGTTCCCCTGCTCTCATCCGTTCCTCTGCTCCGCCTCCTTGCCATGGCGCCTCGTCGGCCGGCGAGTCCACCTTGCCACCGTGCCCGCCGCTGCAGTTCACAGCGCCTCCGTCTCCGGCGTTCACCAGTGTCCGGCCATGCCCACGCCTTGTGCCCCGCCATCGCCGGAGCGAGCTCATCGCCCCACCTCCTGTGGTTGACCTCGGGTCGTTGCTGCTCTGTTGCCGGTGAGCTTGCCTCCGCCTCTACTCCTGCTACTGCTTCCCTTGCTCCGACGCCTTGACTCGCCTCCTGCCTCTAGCATGCCCTACTGGAAGTGTGTGTGCCCGCGCCCAGCGCCAAGACCTTCCCTGCCTCGACATGTCTAGGACGAGGAGGACAAACCGCATCACCTCCAGCCCGTGCTTCGCCTTCCGTTCACTGCCCCGCTGCCATTTTTTTCGTTGCCAAGGTCACCGAATCCAGGGATGCAAGGCCACCTTCGAAGATCCTTTTCGCCAAGTACCATGCCCGGTGAAGACCAAGATAGAGACCTTCTCGATCAGGAACGTTTTTGGGATCGTCAAGGCCACCTCAAGTACGACTACGTTTTGCCGCCTCGACCGAGACCAACAAGTACCACGATGACGCGTCATGTTCATCTACCGCCGTTTTCGGAACCGCTAAGAACAGCAAGTACCTCGGCTAGTACCATGATGCCCGATGCATAGAACAACGACCGTCGCCGAAGACTCGGGTAGCAAAACATCAAGTACCTATGACCGAAGAACGAACATGTACCACTACGTCCGGAGACCTCGAACCCGTCAAGTCCGACAACGATTGTGTACAACTACCGACAACATGCATGTTGCCAAGTACCCTCTCCGGATCGTCATGTTTGACTATCGATAAACATGTACCACTACCGTCGCCGAGATCGCGAGAACCTCTACCGTTGACCCTAGAGCATGAGAGAACGACTACTTCCACTACGAAGGTCTCGAGAACGTCTACTTCCCCTTCTCCGCTTCGAACTTGATCCGTTCCGATAATGCACGCTCTGAAAGGTATAACCGCCGAGACAACCTTCCGAGAATGAATGCAAGTTGTATGAGATGCTCATGTTCTAACCGTGTTTGAATTGTCAATGCACGTTGCCCCTCTTTTGCATTGTTACCGTCGTCTCGTGGGACACCCGGTATCCGGGAGTGCCCCACCGTCTTTTGCACGCATCCGCATACTTCTCATTTGTATCGGTATCTCAATCGAGTTACCAGAACCGGAACGTTGCCGTGGCACCGTTACCGTTATCGTTGTCGTGGCACCCCTTTTCATTTCCGCCACGATGACAAAATGCTTCATAATGCGCTTGTCAACTTTTAATAAAAATTGCATAAACTTGTTCATGTCATCCACATCATGACAACAACAATTAAAATGTTTAAATTGTTATTGCAATATATTACTAATGCATATGGGGATTTACCGGATTCGTTATTTGTTATACCCGGCCCCATTTAAATTGTTTAGATGGTGTAGTTTTGTTATGCCTCACCTCTTGCCATGTTAACCAACATTTAATATTGTTGAGTACCTAACCGAGAGAGAACTGAATAATTGATGTGGTGTTCCGTCAATATGCAACTTGTTGCATATTGAGCTCCACTTAATTTGTAGGATTGTTTGTGCTCTTTGCCATGCCACGCCTCTTTAATCTGGACATGCATCATACTTGGTTGTGCATCATGCCATGTTTATGTGTTGGTTGTTTACTATGTTGTTTGCTTCTTTTCCGGTGTTGCTTCTTCGGGTTAGTTCCGATAATGTCGCGTTTGTGAGGACCCGTTCGTCTACGTCCGTTTGTCTTCTTCAGGGACTCATTCTTCTTCCTTGTGGGATTTCAGGCAAGATGACCATACCCTCGAAATCACTTCTATCTTTGCTTGCTAGTTGCTCGCTCTTTTGCTATGCCTATGATGTGATACCTACCACTTGCTTATCATGCCTCCTATATTGTTAAACCAAGCCTCTAACCCACTTTGTCCTAGCAAACCATTATTTGGCTACGTTACCGCTTTGCTCATCCCTTCTTATAGCGTTGTTAGTTGCAGGTGAAGATTGGAGTTTGTTCCATGTTGGAACATGGATATTTTGTTGGGTTATCACAATATCTCTTATTTAATTAATGCATCTATATACTTGGTAAAGGGTGGAAGGCTCGGCCTTATGCCTGGTGTTCTGTTCCACTCTTGCCGCCCTAGTTTCTATCATATCGGTGTTATGTTCCCGGATTTTGCGTTCCTTAGGCGGTTGGGTTATAATGGGAACCCCTTGACCGTTCGCCTTGAATAAAACTCCTCCAGCAAGGCCCAACATTGGTTTTACCATTTGCCACCTAGCCTTTTCTTTCCCTTGGATCGGCCGGCCCAAGGGTCATCTTATTTTAACCCCCCGGGCTAGTGCTTCTCTAAGTGTTGGTCCAAACTGAGTGATGTCCGAGGCTACCAGGGGCAACTCTGGGCTGGCTTACCCGATGTCTGGGTCATCCGGTGTGCCTTGAGAACGAGATATGTGCAGCTCCTATCGGGATTTGTCAGCACATCTGGGTGGCTTTGCTGGTCTTGTTTTACCATTGTCGAAATGTCGTGTAACCTGGATGCCGAGTCTGATCGGAATGTCTTGGGAGAAGGTATATCCTTCGTTGACCGTGAGAGCTTGTGATGGGCTAAGTTGGGACACCCCTGCAGGGATTTGAACTTTCGAAAGTTGTGCCCGCGGTTATGGGCAGATGGGAATTTGTTAATGTCCGGTTGTAGAAAACCTGAAGTTGATCTTATTTAAAATGCACCAACCGTGTGTGTAACCGTGATGGTCTCTTCTCGGCGGAGTCCGGGAAGTGAACATGGTGTTGGAGTTATGCTTGACGTAGGTTGTTCTAGGATCACTTCTTGATCATAGATTTCTCGACCGTGCTTTGCCTTCTCTTCTCTCTCTCTTTTGCGAATAGGTTAGCCACCAAATATGCTAGTCGCTTGCTGCAGCTCCACATCATACCTTTACCTTACCCATAAGCTTAAATAGTCTTGATCGCGAGGGTGTGAGATTGCTGAGTCCCTGTGACTCACAGTTTACTTCCAAAACCAGTTTGCAGATGCTGATGATATCGAGCAGGTGACGCAACCAAGCTCAAGGAGGAGCTCGATGAAGATCTTTTCCTTTGTGTTGTTTCGTTTCCAGTTGATCAGTAGTGGAGCCCAGTTGGTGTCGATCGGGGATCTGGGTAGCATTTGGGGTAGTCTTCTTTTATTTTGGCTCCGTAGTCGGGCCTTGATAGTATTTGGATGATGTAATGGTTTATTCATGTAATTGTGTGAAGTGACGATTGTAAGCCAACTATGTATCTTTTTCCCTTATGTATTACATGGGTTGTGTGAAGATTACCTCACTTGCGACATTGCTTTCAATGCGGTAATGCCTCTAAGTCGTGCTTTGACACGTGGGAGATATAGCCGCATTGAGGGCGTTACAAGTTCGTAATCAGAGCCTTCCCCGACCTTAGGAGCCCCCTGCTTGATTGAATCGCTGGCGTTATTGAGTCTAGAAAAATGTTTTGAGTCATTTAGGAATTATATATGTCAGAGAATTAGGACTTCTTTTTACTCCTCAGTCCCTTCGTCGCTCTGGTGAGGCATCCTGACGCAGAGTTTTGACTCTTCTCTTCTGAAATTTCACCAAATTTTTTTTAGGATCACGCGGGTATCTTGGAATCGTTCCGATGGTTTTGTGATGAGAACATTGTTCTTGGTGCCTCCTGACATTTACGGGTTGTGGCAGTGTCCCGGGGAGTTGAGCTCCGAGGTGTTGTCGTCACAATCTTATCGTTGCAGTTCTGCAATACCTGAGTTTAGTTTCGCCGACATAAAAAATCTCTTTTATGCAGTTGTTGGTGAGATAACCTCGACGGCACCCAGTACTGGGGCGGGAGTTCGGTAGTATTGCCATAACTCGTATAACGGATGCTTTTCGAAGGTTGAGGTAGACGGTTTCCGAAGGTTTCTTGGTTATGTGTTGAAGGATGGATCCAGCTGGATGTAGGATTTGCTAGTTTTGGGTGAGATATTATGCTTCCCCTGTATCCCCAACACCTGATGACATAACCGGAAAGTTTCAGGAGTTTATAAGTGGGAATTCAAGTAGCTCTTAGGATATCTTTCCGACAGATGTATGATATGAAATTGGGGTTCGACGTCTAGTGGTCCGCCTATCCACGGTTGGTTTTACAGTGGTCTTGTTGTGTCTTAAAGAGTCCTTGGCTATGCCGACTCGAGGACGCTTCGTATGTCATGTGCACTGCCTTGTACATGATGGTGCTGTACGATCGAGCCCGTATAGGCCCCACCACGAAAACTTCGGACGAAATCTCTATCATATGTTTGTTCCGGCTTATTCTGCAAGCCAATCCTTTGTTTTGTTTTGAGTTGTGGTATTCGAGTTGCTTCGAAGTCAAATGTTGATTCCATACCTTTCCTAAACGATGTTCTCATACTCCTATGTGAATACCAAACCTTCATGATAATCGAGACTGTCATGTCAATCCTTTTCAACCGGTGTGTTTCTCTTCAAGTGGATCTGATCATTTCAACATCAGCAAGATCAATTCTCAGTTCTTCTCAACGGTGTTTGTTTCAGCCGTCTCCAAGTTGCCTTTGTTTTTTTCCTGCCCTACCTCCCTTGTTTTTCTTCAAGGACTCAGATTTGTTAATCAAGTATCCATTTCTTTGATGTGAAGCCTCTCCATTCTTTTCCGTCAATGTTCTTACCCGGTGATTCTCATGAAGATCCTAACGGAGCCTCAAGTTCGTCATTCTTTGTTTCTGTTATCTTCTCCAGTGGATCTAATTCAAGCTTTCGGTGTTGATCATATCCTTTTTCCTCGTTTCAAATACCTTCTTATGCCGGTGCACCTCTTAATCTTCCCCGCTTGCTATTCAATTGTTCCGGAGTGCTCAAGATATCTTGAAGATTCGTGTTTCCACTCTGCTTTCGTTCAATCTCTTTTCGAGGATGTTATCTCATTCAATCCATTTAAATTCAACCGGTGCTATCTCCTTTTCAAGTTATCGTTCTACGGTGTTTCTTTTGAGTGGGCCCTAACCCAAAGGTCTTTTCCCAGGATCTTACCTGACTCTTCTTATTTTTCCGGAGCTTCTCAATCTAAAGTTTGACGTAAGAATGATTTATCATCAATCAAATGTCTTTCTCCAAGATTTTTCAAATTCTTTTCATCGTTGGCTCAACTTTTCCATCTTTCATTCCGGTGTGCTGCAATAATTCTTGGTGGTGTTTCTCATCGGTATTCTCAACATTTGAAGACCGAAGAAGATTTTTTCTCTCAATCTTGCTCCATTCTCTTCAAGATTCATGGCTCTAGCTTCGTGCCATCCTCTCGTAATTGTTTTGGTTGTGAGAATTTCTTTTCTCCCATCCAGAGCATTTCAAGAGTATTTCAGTTTGTTTTCTAGGAAGCCCATCATCTCAGAAGATTTACTCATTCTAGGTTTCAGCTCTCGTTCTCCAAATCTTATCGGTGCTTCGTTCAAGTTTTCTCTAATCAATTTGGGATCTCTTCGTTCACTTGCATCTAAATTCTCTCAAGTATCTTCGCTCATTTTCCAATTCCTCCTGTTGATGTGTTTGTTTTCTTCGTTCATTTTCAATTCTTACGGTGGTTCTTCCAAGATTCTTCTTCCTTTGTTTATCATATCAATTTATTCGTGTTTCAATTCTACTGGTGGTTCGTTCAAGAGATCTCTTTCTTTCGTTACCGTATCAAGTCATTTGTTGTTTTCCAAATTCTACCGGTGATTCGTTGAAGACCTTCTCAAGTTTGTGCTATATCTATCTTAGTCCTTTCTACGAGAATAAGTAATATGCCGAATCCATTGCTTGTCATCAATTAAATTGATGAAGGATAAGCATAATGTAGTTCTTATTCTTGTTTCATCGAGTAAAAATTCAATTTCTGCTTTCCGGAGTGGTTCATCATATCACATTCTCGGTTCGAAATGCTATATCTTTTCTTTTTCCCGGGGTTCCAAGCTCTCATCATCATGAAGCTCCATTTAATCATTGCAAGGCTTCACCTTGTGTTTTACAACTTCTCTTTCTTTTCGTTTGATCATCCTTTTGTTACCGGAGTTCTTCATGGATGTTCTACATGGTGTTTCATCAAGGATTTAATTCCTTCTAGAAGTTCTCATCGAGATTTTTTTCGGAGGAGCTCAATCATTCTTCATCTTGCAATCCGGAGTGCAATCCTTTCTACCGAATCATTGGAGGTGGTATTATGTCATTCTTGATAATTTGAGTTCATGTTTCATGATTCACATGTTGTTAAGAATGAGAAATTTTAAATCCCTCAGCCTCTTCGTTGGAGTTATCTTGGGTTATATTTCACCTAAAGCTTTCCCTAAGGATTTTGCTGTTTATGGTGGTTATAAATGATCCAAGTTCTTCTATTATCCTTCTGGTGAATAAGTTTCTCGTCTCCTTATTCTTATCAATACAATATTTTTCCGTGAGTGGCAGGTTGTCACCTCATTATCTAAGATGTATTCCATAAGACCATATCAAGCTTATTCTTTTCGTTATTGGTTTTCCAACAACTCCGTTCTAGTATTTGTTGTAAGTGTGCTCTCTCAAGATTGTGTTCCCCTTCGTTCATTCCATTCCATTCTTACTTTTGTTCCGGAGGCATTGTGATGTTGCTTTTTTTCAATCCATCTTCTTGTTCTTATAAAGATCATGTTCTTTCCTTTGCTTATCCATTTAACCAGAGTGTTGTGTACTCTTCTCAAGTTCTTTTTGCCTGATCAAGCCTTGCATCTCTTTTCAACCTGAGTGCTGTCCAAATTTATTCTTCCTTGTTTCTCTTTTCTAACGGAGTGTTTTCAACTTCGTCCATCTTCATTGTTTTCTTCTTTAAATTTTTTCAACCTCGCAAGGTTCTTTGGTTTCACTCATTTGTCAAAGAAGCAATTAGTTTTACCTCTTCTCTTCCTTTTCCGTGTCCCTCCGGTGCCATCCTAGATCTCGGAACGAGATCCTCTTGTAGTGGTGGAGTGTTGTGACGCCCAAGACCGGAGCTTCAGATGCCTTCCAGGGTTTCCGGGTTTCGTCGTGTGATTCGTTTGGTTCGTTGCATCATGTGCATTGCATCATGTCATCATCTCATAAATCTTTTGCAACTCAACTAAATAAATTGCACGGATCTTCGGTCCATTTAAATCGAGGGAAGAGTGACTTCTCTTTATAACATTACCCTCCTGACATTTAGGGAGCTATTACAAATTTTCCATTAATTTGGAATTATCCGCAACCCACTTGCATGTTAAATCCTTGACCTTTTCCTTTTTTCCGATTTTCGACTCTCAAACTTTGTCGATAATTCTTTTACCTTCCGGAGCTCTACCAAAATTCTCAACATTTTTGGGCACTCCTAAAACCTATCCTAGTTCAAACCTTTTGAATTAAATTCAAAGAAATTTGTGTTTATTCTTTCAATCTTGGTCTTTCCTAATGTCTTGGATCAACACATTTTTGTGAGTCCAAGAAATTTAACCCCTTGCTCAAATTCGTTCACTAACCCTCTCTTTATTTTTTTTCTTCTATCCATTTTTTTCTTTTCTCTTCGTGGTAAAGAGAAGAGGGAAGGAGAGAGGAGCCCAATCAGGCCTCTGCCCACCCGGGCCTCCCAACCACCTCCGGCCCATTTGGCTGTTTAGGCCCAGCCGGCCAACCCTAGCGCTACCCTAGCCGATCGCTACCATCTCCCTCGATCCCACTCCTCTCCCTCTCAAACTCCCTCCAGCGCCGCCAGTGAGAGGCAAAGCGCACGCGCTGCCCAATTCAGTTCTCTCCCTCTCCATCGATCGTGCCCCTCTCGATCCCCTCCTCCTTCGACGCGCCATCAAGGAAGGAGAGTGTCAGTGGGAACGACACCTATGGGATCACAAGAATCCCTACTGTGGTTAGCAGGGCGCGTGGTCGTGAGAAGAGCGGATCAAACAGATAGCACACGGTTCGTTTATCCAAGTTCGGGCCGCGAGGATGCGTAAAACCCTACTCCTGCTTTGGTGGATTGTATATCTATGTTCTTGAGCTAGCTATGGGGCGTGAGGAGCTCCAAAAAGCCGAATCCTTCCTCTGGTCGCCTCGGGCCTCCTTTTATAGAAAAAAGGGGTTGCCACAGTGGCACACAGGAGGTGGAAAGGGTACAGTGTTGTGAGGTTATCCCTCGCATCACATGACAAGGCGCATTTAATGCGTCTTGCTTAGGTGTCCTTGCTTTATTGGGGACGGGGGAGAAACCTGTCGCGTCCGTCGCCGCTCTTTCTTGTGTCGACACGCGCCCTGGCCAGCTAAGCCTGCGATGCCATGTAGGTAGGCAGGCAGCTGAGGTGGCGCAGTGGTGGGTCTTGACGAAGATCTGGATGCCGCCACGCAGGTGCCTGCCCAGCTGGTTGGGTCGTCAGCTGCATGCATGCGGTGGTGGAGGTTAGTTGGCGTGGGCCTAATCGTGGCCCTGCGGGTGTCCTCGGTAAGGGCCTTGCCGGGGCCCCTACAAGGGTCTTGCCGAGGCGCCTGCTGTCATCCCCGGCAAGGCGCTTGCCAGGGGCCTTGTGGTCTTCCTCGGCTGGGATCCCGCCAAGGGTTGTCGTCTCCTTAGTGCGTATTTGATCTTGAATGTCTTCACAAAGATATGCATGCTGCCATAGGGATGTCTCCCGAATCCTTGCCCTTTGGGGGCAGTGGACTCAAGGGTGATTTGCTCCGTAGGCGCGGGACGAGTCGCCGCGGCAAGGGTCTTGCCGGGGCTGCTAGAACTGTCTCCCGGCAAGGATCTTGCTGGGGGAGTTCACTTCGTCCCCTTTGCTCTTTGTGGTCTTGGCCTTGGCGTCGTTCTAGTTCTCTTAAGCTTCGGTCTTACCCTGGCTCACCTCCCTTGCCTTGCTTGGTGTGGTGGTATCCGCAGCTCAGACTGCTCGTGCACAGTTATAGGGGTACAAAAAAGTGTACCCCTCTTTATGTACACCGAAAGGAGCCCCCGAGCCTCGGCCACACATAAGCGCAACGTGTTGTTGGGCTAGGCCCAAAAACGGTGCGCGGGCAGGCGGGGCGGTTTTTACCGCGATAAGATTCTTCGTCCGCTGCGCTTCCCATGATTCCCGCGCGTGGCGCGATGTGGGGAGGCGCGTGTGACGTGGGTGGCATGCGTGGGGTTGGTTCCCGCAGGCATGCGTCACATCGTAGTAAAGGGGCGGTTCGCGCCTTCCCCATAAACGGAGGGGGGCGTGGAGGCGCGGCCCATTTACTGAATGGGGCTGAGGCGTGGTCTTCAAGGCATCCACTCCCCACGATCACGGGGTGGGGAGTGGTCGTCTCACCCGTCCCCTCAGTTCTGCACGTCCGCCACATGTCTCCCATGCGCCTGGGGTGGCAAACGGTGGCGGCGGGAAACCGGGCCGTCGCTGGTTGGGGCGGCGGGTCGGTCCTGGCTCCCTGCGCCTTCCATATCTTGATTGGCCGAGCGGGGCGGCCGAGCCCCAACCCCGATCCTTTATAAAGAGCGGGAGGGGGGGATGGCATCCCGCATTCTTTCATCTTCTTCTTCCTTCAGCTTCTGCTCGTCCCTTCCATCTCTCATGGAGAGAGGGAATCCCGATCCTTCAACAGTGGCGGCGAGGGTCGCCGCTCGACAATGCGTCTCCCTTCTCTTGCGCCTGCTGTGGCAGAGCCAGCCGCGAGGTGAAGGGGGAGGGGGCGAGGCCGTGGGCGAGGCCGGGGCACTCGGGGAAGAGGAGGACGGGGCGGCGCGCCGGCCTCGCCTCCGCCAGCAGCTCCTCCTCCAATGGAGGGCCATGTTGGGGATGACCCTTGTGAGTTCTTCATCAGGCTGCGCTGGCCGCCGCGCCGTCGCCTTCGTCTCCCGACTCCATTTGCGTGGGAGATGGAGCTGGATCCGCCGGAGTCGTTGCGGCTGCACATGAGGGGCTGCGGGATCAGTGGCACGCGGGTCCGCGTCGACTTCCCCGCCCCTCACGTGATGTATCTTCGTCAGGGATGGAAGATGTTTGCTCATATCCACCGCTTGACGGAGGGGTTCACTCTCCATTTTAAGCTGATGGAGGGTGGCCTTCTCTCCGTCAAGGTCTTCGGGCTCTTTGGGACCCGTGCAAGGTGCTCCGTGGAGAGCTCTTCTGATAGTGAAGACTCCTCCTCGGGCGGGAGTGACGAGGAGGACAGCGGCAGCGACGACGAGGGTAGTAGGCGACAGGATGACGGGTCCGACTAGGTGTCGGGTGCCGCTCCGTGCGGCACCAACGACCCCATCATCCGTGTCATCGGCTCCCTGACTTCTCGGGGTCGTCTCCTTGGGCGGCTGGCGTTGGGAGGCTACAGAAGAGGAAGAGGGCGGGCGGCAAGGCCGTCAAGTCGGAGTACGCGGGCACCGATGCCTTCGACGCATGCTGATGTCCTGCCGTCTCGTCTTCGAGCTCTGCTTCTGGCGCCGCCATCGCCGTCCAGCTTTGGATGGCCACCAAGAAGTTCTCTTGGTGTCTTCTGCCACCCGTAGCTCGCCTAGGCGCTCCTTTTGTCCATTTCGCCTCCTTTACCTGCCTCCTGAGGAGAGAGACAAGAAAGGGATTACGGGCACCTTATCTCTTTTTAGTTTGTAAGCCTTCGGGCCTTTGTTGAATTTAAAACTTGTAATCCCATCATTCATGTTTTTCATTCCCTATGGACTGTACCTAAGTGGAATGTTTTTTAATGAAAAAGGGATGCTTGCCGGGTCATTTGTTTGCGGGTGGAACCCACGACAAGGAGTAAATCCTTGATATCTTCCAGATAAACATTTCTTTGCCCGGCAATAGGCCTTGCCGTCTCCCCACTTCGCTCGACCTTCCTCATGCCTTTGGCAGAGGCAGGGATGAGGCGGGGTCAGGCTCCTTGTTTCATCCTTTCGCTGCCGCGACTACGACCAAACTTGGCCCCAGGAACGAGCCCTAGGGCCTAGAGTTAGGGGAGCACGGTAGCTTAGGGGGAAATGAGGTTTCACATACCTCAGTCCATAATGGAATGCATGATAAGGGATGAAGAACTTATTTGAAGCTGCAGTCCCCGGCAACCCTGGTTCGCCGTGGGTGAATCTTTGCTCTTGCAGCCCCCGGCAATACTGGCTTGTCGGGGGCTAGATGCTGGTATGTTCCACTTTTTTTTCACCCCAAATGGTTCGACATGGATATCTGTGTGTCCTGTGAACCAAAGAAGACAAAAGAAAGACAAAGAGACGCACACTCAACCTCTAAGCTAGGGGTTAGTCGCCACTAAGCACTATCAACCCTAACCAAGGACGAGACTCGACCTAGCATGCATGCTATAACTTAGGGCGCCGGCGCTTCATTTATTTATGCTTAGGGTCTGCGCCTGGCTTTGTACAAAGGGTTACATGCGTCATCGGCAAGGCTCGTACAAAAGGTCGCTTGCCGGGGGGCCCGGCAAGCTACGCCTCACGGGTAAAACTTGCGAAGATGCTCAATGTTCCAGGAGTTACTCACCGGAACGGCATCTTCGGTCTCCAGGCGGACTGCGCCAGGCCTGGTGACTCATATTATCCGATAAGGGGCTTCCCACTTTGGCGTCAACTTGTTGGAATTCTTGGCAGATTGAATGCGCCAAAGAACAAGGTCGCCTTCCTCAAAGCTTCGGGCATGAACCTTGCGGCTATGGTAGCGGCGCAAGGCTTGCTGGTAGTGCGCTACTCTCACAGCCGCCGAAGACGATCTTCCTCAAGGAGCATTGCGTCATCTTGCCGCAATTGCTCTTGCTCAAGCTCGTCATAAGCGAGTACTCGAGGTGACCCGTATATGAGTTCCGTGGGGAGAACTGATTCTGCCCCGTATACCAGGGCAAAGGGTATCTGGCTGGTGGCTCGACTTGGTGTCGTTCTGATTAACCAAAGAACCACCGGCAATTCATCAATCCAGCGCCTTCCACTCTTGTGCAGTCTGTCAAAGGTCTTTGTCCTCAGGCCTCACAGTACTTCAGCATTTGCCCTCTCAGTTTGACCATTGCTTCGTGGGTGAGCAACGGAAGCGAAACAAACCTTGCCGTCGAGGTCTTGAATATATTGCATGAAGGTGTGGCTTGTGAACTGCGTGCCGTTATCGGTGATAACCCTATTGGGTACACCAAAACGGCACACCAGTCCTTTGAAGAACTTGACAGCTGACTGTGCTGTGACCTTCCTCACTGCTTCCACTTCTGGCCACTTTGTGAACTTGTCGATTGCAACATACAAGTACTCAAAGCCCCCGATAGCATGGGGGAAAGGGCCCAATATGTCGAGCCCCAGACCGAGAAAGGCCAGGAGAGAGGAATGGTTTGAAGGGCTTGAGCTGGCTGATGAAGCCTCTTTGAATGGAACTGACACGCTTCACACCTTGTGACTAGTGTCCTCGCATCCTGGAGGGTGGTGGGCCAGAAGAAGCCTTGCCGAAACGCTTTGCCGGCAAGGGCCCTTGACCCGATGTGGGATCCACATATGCCTTCATGTATCTCCGCCAACAGCCCCAATCCTTCCTCTCGAGGGATACACTTCAATTTCACGTCGTTCGGCCTCTTTCGGTACAGGACGTCATCGACGAACTGGAACATAGTAGAGCGACGGGCTACTTTTTCTACTTCTTCCTGCTCCTCAGGAAGTTCCCCTGTTTGGAGGAATTGGACGGTATGCTGTGCCCACGCTGGAGCCTGGGGCTCGATGGCGAGGACTAAAGGCATTTCCTCCGCTATCGGAGCGGCTGTCTCCATGGCAAGAGCTTGATGCTCTGTCAGAGCTAGCCATCCCGCGGCGGGCTTAGTGTCTCCGGCAACATCCTTGCTGACGGCTTCGGGGAGCTCGGCGGGAAAGTACTTGTAGGGCCCTGATTTTCTCCTCTTGTTCTGCTCTGTTGATGGATCAACGGATGGCTAAGTTAGCCGAAGCACAAAGGTACCTGGTTCCATAGGTAGCTTGAGGGCAGCGCGTTTTGACAGGTAATTGGTGATATCGTTCTCCGCTCAGGGAACGTATTCTTCCTGTATACCGTCAAAATGCTCTTCCAGCTTTCTCAATTCATCGACGTAGGCCTTCATCAACGGGCTCTGGTAATCCTTGTTGACTTGCTTGACGACAAGTTGCGAGTCGCCTCTGACGAGTTTCTTGATTCTGAGGTCCGCCGCGATCCTAAGACCAGCAAGCAGCCCTTCGTACTCAGCCGTATTGTTTGTTGACACCTCCTTGGGGAAGTGCATCTGGATCACGTACTTGAGGTGCTCTCCGGTGGGCGCGACAAGTAGTACGCCAGCCCCGACGCCCTGTAAGGAGAAAGCTCCATCAAAGTACATGATCCAGTTGCAACTTGCCTCCTTGCCGGGGAGAGCAGTCTCTTGGGTTTCTTTGTCAGTCTCTTGCCGGGGAGAGCAGTCTCTTCGGTCGGAACGACACCTATGGGATCACAAGAATCCCTACTGTGGTTATCGGGGCGCGGGGTCGTGAGAAGAGCGGATCAAATAGATAGCACACGGTTCGTTTATCCAGGTGCAGGCCGCGAGGATGCGTAAAACACTACTCCTGCTTTGGTGGATTGTATATCTGTGTTCTTGAGCTAGATATGGGGCGTGAGGAGCTCCAAAAAGCCGAATCCTTCCTCTGGTCGCCTCGGGCCTCCTTTTATAGAAAAAAGGGGTTGCCACAGTGGCACATAGGAGGTGGAAAGGTTACAGTGTTGCGAGGTTATCCCTCGCATCACATGACAAGGCGCATTTAATGCGTCTTGCTTAGGTGTCCTTGGTTTATCGGGGACGGGGGGGAAACCTGTCTCGTCCATTGCCGCTCTTTCCTGTGTCGACACGCGCCCTGGCCAGCGACGCCTGCGATGCCATGTAGGTAGGCAGGCAGCTGAGGTGGCGCAGTGGTGGGTCTTCACGAAGATCTGCATGCCGCCACGCAGGTGCCTGCCCAGGTGGTTGGGTCGGCAGCTGCATGCATGCGGTGGTGGAGGCTTAGTCAGCGTGGGCCTGATGGTGGCCCTGCGGGTGTTCTCGGTAAGGGCCTTGCCAGGGGCCTTGTGGTCTTCCTCAGCTAGGATCCCGCCAAGGGTTGTCGTCTCCTTAGTGCGTATCTGATCTTGAATGTCTTCACAAAGATCTGCATGCCGCCATGGGGATGTCTCCTGAATCCTTGCCCTTTGGGGGCAGTGGACTCAAGGGTGATTTGCTCCGTAGGCGCGAGACGAGTCGTTGCGGCAAGGGTCTTGTCGGGGCTGCTAGAACTTTCTCCCGGCAAGGTTCTTGAAAGGGGAGGCCGCTTCGTCCCCTTTGCTCTTCGTGGTCTTGGCCTTGGCGTCGTTCTAGTTCTCTTGAGCTTCGGTCTTACCCTGGCTCACCTCCCTTACCTTGCTTGGTGTGGTGGTATCCATGGCTCAGACTGCCCGTGCACAGTTATAGGGGTACAAAAAAGTGTACCCCTCTTTTTGTACAAAAACAGAGAGCAGCGCCCGAGCCACCTCCCTCTCCTTCGTTCCCCTGCTCTCATCCGTTCCGCTGCTCCGCCTCCTTGCCATGGCGCCCCGTCGGCTGGCGAGTCCACCTTGCGGCCGCGCCCGCCACTGCAGTTCACAGCGCCTCCGTGTCCGGCGTTCACCAGCGTCCGACCATGCCCACGCCTTGTGCCTCGCCATCGCCGGAGCGAGCTCGTCGCCCCACCTCCGGCGGTTGTCCTCGGGTCGCTGCTGCTCTGTTGCCGGTGAGCTTGCCTCCGCCTCTACTCCTGCTGCTGCTTCCCTTGCTCCGACGCCTTGCCTTGCCTCCTGCCTCCATCATGCCCCGCTGGAAGTGTGTGTGCCCGCGCCCAGCGCCAAGGCCTCCCCTGCCTCGACATGTCTAGGACGAGGAGGACGAACCGCATCACCTCCTGCCCGTGCTTCGCCTTCCGTTCGCTGCCCCGCTGCCATTTTTTGTCGTTGCCAAGGTCACCAAATCTAGGGCGCAAGGCCGCCTTCGGAGATCCTTTTTGCCAAGTACCACGCCCAGTGAATACCAAGACAGAGACCTGCTCGAGCAGGAACGTTTTTGGGATCGTCAAGGCCACCCCAAGTACGACTACATTTTCCGCCTCGACCGAGACCAACAAGTACCATGACGACGCGTCATGTCCATCTACCGCCGTTGTAACACCCTCGATGCGACTATAGCTCCCACGTGTCGAGGCACGACTTAGAGACATAATCTTCACACAACCCATGTAATACATAAGGGAAAGAGATACATAGTTGGCTTACAATCGCCACTTCACACAATTACATAAATAAAGCATTACATCATCCAAATACAATCAAGGCCCGACTACGGAGCCAAAATAAAAGAAGAACCCCAAATGCGACAAAGGTCCCCGATCAACCCCAACTGGGCTCCACTACTGAACAACTAGAACGAAACAACACAAAGGACAAGATCTTCATCGAGCTCCTCCTGAGCTTGGTTTCGTCATCTGCACGGACTCATCGGCACCTGCAAGCTGGTTTTGGAAGTATCTGTGAGCCACGGGGACTCAGCAATCTCGCACCCTCGTGATCAAGACTATTTAAGCTTATGGGTAAGGTAAAGGTATGAGGTGGAGCTACAGCAAGCGACTAGCATATATGGTGGCTAACATACGCAAATGAGAGCGAGAAGAGAAGGCAAAGCACGGTCGATAAAAGTATGATCAAGAAGTGATCCTGGACTACCTACGTCAAGCATAACTCCAACAACCGTGTTCACTTCCCGGACTCCGACGGAAAGAGACCATCACGGTTACGCACGCGGTTGATTCATTTTAATTAAGGTCAACTTCAGGTTTTCTACAACCGGACATTAACAAATTCCCATCTGCCCATAACCGCGGGCACGGCTTTCGAAAGTTCAAATCCCTGCAGGGGTGTCCCAACTTAGCCCATCACAAGCTCTCACGGTCAACGAAGGAATAGACCTCCACCCGAGACATTCCGATCAGACTCGGTATCCCGGTACAACAAGACATTTCGACAGGGTAAAACTAAACCAGCAACACCGCCCGAATGTGCCGACAAATCCCGATAGGAGCTGCACATATCTCTTTCTCAGGGCACACTCAGATTGTCCTAGGTATGGGCAAGCCAGCCCAGAGTTGCCCCTGGTGGCCACCGGCAGCTGACAGGTTGGACCAACACTCAGAGGAGCACTGGCCCGAGGGGGGGTAAAATAATGATGACCCTTGTGCGCGCGACCCCCAAGGGAAAAGAAAATGGCTAGGTGGCAAATGGTAAAACCAATGTTGGGCATTGTTGGAGAAGCTTTACTTAAGGTGAACTGCCAAGGGGTTCCCATTATAGCCCAACCGCGTAAGGGACGCAAAATCCGGGAACATAACACCGATATGACGGAAACTAGGGCGGCAAGAGTGGAACAAAACACCAGGCATAAGGCCGAGCCTTCCACCCTTTACCAACTATATAGATGCATTAATTAAATAAGATATATTGTGATATCCCAACAAGTAAATAAATGTCCCAACAAGGAACGCCTCCAAACTTCACCTGCAACTAGTAACGCTATAAGAGGGGCTGAGCAAACTGGTAACATAGCCAATCAACGGTTTGCTAGGACATGGGCGGTTAAGGGTTTGACATGGCAATTTGGGAGGCTGACAAGCAAATGGTAGGCATCATAGCATGGGCATAGCAAAAGAGCGAGCAAACTAGCATAGCAAAGATAGTAGTGATTTGGGTATGATCATCTTGCCTGAGATCCCGCAAGGAAGAAGAACGAGTCCATGAAGAAGACAAACGGACGTAGACGAACGGATCCTCACAAACTTGACGTTAACGGAACCAACCCGAAGAAGCAACACCGGAAAGAAGCAAACAACATAGTAAACAACCACGACATGAACATGGCAGGATGCACAATCAAGTATGATGCATGTCCGGTTTAAGTATGCATGGCATGGCAAAGTGCACAAACAATCCTACAAATTAAGTGGAGCTCAATATGCATCGGGATGCATATTGACAAAACACCACATCAATTATTTAGTTCTCTCTCGTTTATGTACCCCAACAATATTAAATGTTGATTAACATGGCAAGAGGGTGAAGCAAATGTAAACTACCTATCTAGTCAAGGTTAAATGAGGCCGGAAGCAACGAACAACAATTCCGGAAACTCCTCATATGCATATATTAGGTTTGGTACTGTTCTGCCCTAAACATTATCTCAGAGTTGTTAAACATGCAAGATGAGTGCACCATGTTAAACTAGGCATTTTTCTACCCCAATTACATACAAAGATTATTAAAATCGGAGTTACGGTTATTTAGTTATGAATTAAATCATTTTAACATGGCATAGGAGCAAATTAATGCAAACAACATTTTTTTAACATTTCAAACATAGACGAAAGTTGGATATTATTAATCTGCACAAAATTCTGAGCAAGTTTCATATGTAAAACATTTTAATCCGATGCACGGTTAGTGAGTTATTAAATGCATGAACTAGGGGGACTATTCTACAAAACTGGCGATCTCTGGATAAATAGGAAAAACGTTCAGGCAGAAAAAAATATAGAGCTGGGCCGAAACTGGCCAGCCCAACGAGAGAGAGAAAAAAAAGGAGGGGGCGGTGGCCTCACCCAAGTGGGCTCGGCCCAGGAAGGGAGGGAGAGGCAGGCCGAGGGAGGCCGGCTGGAGCTGGGCCGAAGGCGGGGCGCTGGCCCGCGCGGGGGTGAGGTCAACGGGCAAGGGGAGCAAGTGGCTCCTCTGCTCGCTCCCGAGCGTTCATGGCGGCGGCACACGACAGGGCCGGCGAGGGTGGAGGTCAGGGACGACGGAACGGGCAGATCAGGCCGGGAACTGGTGGATCCGGCCCTCGGCGGCGGAGGACGGTGTACTAGGCGACCCGAGGCTACATGGCGGGGTTGCCCTGCGAAGAAGAGAGAGAGAGGACATGAGAGAGAGCACGGGGAGGATGGGAAGAAGGCCAGACGGCGAGGCTCTCGCCTGAGAGATCAGCGGCGGCGACACAGCGAGCCCCGGCGACGAGCTGCATCATCGAGGGGCTCCTCCCCTCGAGCTGCATCATCCGGGCCTGCGCGGGTCTCAGATGGGCTCGGCGGGCTGCGGCGAAGTGGGGCGGCGTGCAAGCTGAGGTGGCGGGCGCCGATTGGGTGAGGGCGGCGATGTGATGATGTGGCGGCCTGCTATTCGCCGGAGCGACGTGGCGGGAGGCGGCGGATCCGGCGGCGTAGTGGACATGTCCGACGGCGCTGAGGGAGGAGTTTTAGGGTTTCAGGGAAAAGATCCGAAAACGAAAATGAAGGGGTCTATTTATAGAGGTAGAGGGAGCTAGGAAGCTCCAAATGAGGTGCGGTTTTCGGCCACGCGATCGTGATCGAACGACCGAGATGATGGAGCAGAGTTAGGTGGGTTTTGGGCCAAAATGGAATGGTGTTGGGCTGCAACACACACGAGGCCTTCTCGGTCCCTCGGTTAACCGTTGGAGTAACAAACGAAGTCCAAATGATACGAAACTTGATAGGCGGTCTACCGGTAGTAAACCAAGGCCGCTTGACAAGTCTCGGTCCAATCCGGAAATGTTTAATCCCCACACAAGAAAGAAAGGTAGAAATGACCACCGGAGGAGAACGGAACGCCGGATTGCAAAACGGACAACGGGGAAAATGCTCGGGCCATGAGACGAACACGTATGCGAATGGAATGCACATGATGACATGATATGCAATGCATGACACGCAAGCAATGACAAGGCAACACCAACGAATAACTGAACGACACCTGGCACATCGGTCTCGGGGCGTTACAGCCGTCTTCGGAACCGCTAAGAACGGCAAGTACCTCGGCTAGTACCATGATGCCCAACGGCAAGTACCTATGACCGAAGAATGAACATGTACCACTACGTCCGGAGACCTCGAACCCGTCAAGTCCGACAACGATTGTGTACAACTACCGACGACATGCATGTTGCCAGGTACCCTCTCCGGATCGTCATGTTCGACTACCGATAAACATGTACCACTACCGTCGCCGAGATCGCGAGAACCTCTACCGTCGACCCTAGAGCATGAGAGAACGACTACTTGCACTACGAAGGTCCCGAGAACGTCTACTTCCCCTTCTCCGCTTGGAACTTGATCCGTTCCGATAATGCATGCTCTGAAAGGTATAACCACCGAGACGACCTTCTGAGAATGGATGCAAGTTGTATGAGATGCTCATGTTCTAACCGTGTTCGAATTGTCGATGCACGTTGCCCCTCTTTTGCCTTGTTACCGTCGTCTCGAGGGACACCCGGTATCCGGGAGTGCCCCACCATCTTTTGCACGCATCCGCATACTTCTCCTTTGTATCAGTATCTCACTCGAGTTACCGGAACCGGAACGTTGCCGTGGCACTATTACTGTTATCGTTGTCGTGGCACCCCTTTTCGTTTCCGCCACGATGACAAAATGCTTCATAATGCTCTTGTCAACTTTTAATAAAAATTGCATAAACTTGTTCATGTCATCCGCATCATGACAACAACAATTAAAATGTTTAAATTGTTGTTGCAATATATTACTAATGCATATGGGGATTTACCAGATTCGTTATTTGTTATACCCGGCCCCATTTAAATTGTTTAGATGGTGTAGTTTTCTTATGCCTCGCCTCTTGCCATGTTAACCAACATTTAATATTGTTGAGTACCTAACCGAGAGAGAACTAAATAATTGACGTGGTGTTCCGTCAATATGCAACTCGTTGCATATTGAGCTCCACTTAATTTGTAGGATTGTTTGTGCTCTTTGCCATGCCATGCCTCTTTAATCTGGACATGCATCATATTTGGTTGTGCATCATGCCATGTTTATGTGTTGGTTGTTTACTATGTTGTCTGCTTCTTTTCCGGTGTTGCTTCTTCAGGTTAGTTCAGATAACATCGCGTTTGTGAGGACCCGATCGTCTACGTCCGTTTGTCTTCTTCAAGGACTCATTCTTCTTCCTTGCGGGATTTCAGGCAAGATGACCATACCCTCGAAATCACTTCTATCTTTTCTTGCTAGTTGCTCGCTCTTTTGCTATGCCAATGCTGTGATACCTACCACTTGCTTATCATGCCTCCCATATTGTTAAACCAAGCCTCTAACCCACTTTGTCCTAGCAAACCATTGTTTGGCTATGTTACCGCTTTGCTCAGCCCCTCTTATAGCGTTTTTAGTTGCAGGTGAAGATTGGAGTTTGTTCCATGTTGGAACATGGATATTTTGTTGGGTTATCACAATATTTCTTATTTAGTTAATGCATCTATATACTTGGTAAATGGTGGAAGGCTCGGCCTTATGCCTGGTGTTTTGTTCCACTCTTGCCGCTGTAGTTTCTGTCATATCGGTGTTATGTTCCTGGATTTTGCGTTCCTTATGCGGTTGGGTTATAATGGGAACCCCTTGATAGTTCGCCTTGAATAAAACTCCTCCAGCAAGGCCCAACATTGGTTTTACCATTTTTCACCTAGCCTTTTCTTTCCCTTGGGTCGGCCGACTCAAGGGTCATCTTATTTTAACCCTCCGGGCCAGTGCTTCTCTAAGTGTTGGTCCAAACTGAGCGATGTCTGAGGCTACCAGGGGCAACTCTGGGCTGGCTTACCCGACGTCTGGCTCATCCGGCGGGCCCTGAGAACGAGATAAGTGCAGCACCTATCGGGATTTTCTGGCACATCTCGGTGGCTTTGCTGGTCTTGTTTTACCATTGTCGAAATGTCTTGTAACCTGGATGCCGAGTCTGATCAGAATGTCTTGGGAGAAGGAATATCATTCGTTGACCGTGAGAGCTTGTGATGGGCTAAGTTGGGACACCCCTGTAGGGATTTGAACTTTCAAAAGCCGTGCCTGCGGTTATGGGAAGATTGTAATTTGTTAATGTCCGGTTGTAGAAAACCTGAAGTTGATCATATTTAAAATGTGCAAACCGCGTGTGTAACCGTGATGGTCTCTTCTCGGCGGAGTCCGTGAACACTGTGTTGGAGTTATGCTTGACGTAGGTTGTTCTAGGATCACTTCTTGATCATAGATTTCTCGACCGTGCTTTGCCTTCTCTTCTCGCTCTCTTTTGCGAATAGGTTAGCCACCAAATATGCTAGTCACTTGCTGCAGCTCCACATCATACCTTTACCTTACCCATAAGCTTAAATAGTCCTGATCATGAGGGTGTGAGATTGCTAAGTCCCTGTAACTCACAGTTTACTTCCAAAACCAGTTTGCAAGTGCCGATGATACCGAGTAGGTGACGCAACCAAGCTCAAGGAGGAGCTCGATGAAGATCTTTTCCTTTGTGTTGTTTCGTTTCTAGTTGATCAGTAGTGGAGCCCAGTTGGGGTCGATCGGGGATCTGGGTAGCATTTGGGGTAGTCTTATTTTATTTTGGCTCCGTAGTCGGGCCTTGATTGTATTTGGATGATGTAATGCTTTATTCATGTAATTGTGTGAAGTGACGATTGTAAGCCAACTATGTATCTTTTTCCCTTATGTATTACATGGGTTGTGTGAAGATTACCTCACTTGTGACATTGCTTTCAATGCGGTTATACCTCTAAGTCGTGCTTCGACACGTGGGAGATATAGCCGCATCGAGGGCGTTACATACATGGTGGGTTGTCTCATTGAAAACGTTCTTAGGAACTGAGTTCTGTGTGTGTGATCCATGAACAGCTACTACCACTCATTGGGATCCTTAATTGACCCTCTCGGCTTCTTAATCACGCTAGTACTCTGTCCAGGAGTTGCAACTAGTTTCTGGTGTTTGTAGGTTATGTGTTGGCAGCCGTGCGTAGTGCTGACCCTAGGGGTCGGCTATGATGCGGTAGATACACCGTGGCACGGTGTACCGGGCGCCCGTTTGGTGTCTCGAGAACCCTGTTCACATCGTTCGGGGCCGTATGTGGAAACCTCGGCCGGACTCCCTGCGGATGGAACCTGGATAGGCGATAAACCTAGACTAGAGACTTGAATGTTTAGGTAGGCCGTGGCCGACACCCACGCCAGGCTTCCGCTTGAAGGTTGCCGAGATACATGACATGTATATGGTGATAAGTGGTGGGAGCGTGTGTGAAGAAGTACACCCCTGCAGGGTTATCATTATCTATTCGAATAGCCGGATTCCTCGGATATGGAAACTTGGACCCCTTGCATAGTTCATAGACAAGTGAAAGTGGATACTCTAAAACTCACAAGATAAGCGTGAGTGCTATGGATGGCCTTCTCGTAGGGAGACGGGAGTGGATCCATAGTGGTGTATTGATATGGTGAATATGTGGACTCGTGTGCGCCACCTCAAAAGAGTTGCTTGCAGTCGTAATTGAGCTTAGCTACTGAGTCAAAGCTGGCTTGCTGCAGTTAAACCTCACCATCCCTTTGTTGATGCCGATGCATATGTAGCTAGTTTTGATGTAAGTCTTGCTGAGTACTTTTGTACTCACGTTTGCTTAATTTATGATTTGTAGAGAGACTTCAGTCTCGCTAGTAGTTCCGCGTGGACTTCGACGTTTAGCTTGATACCTCAGCTACGATCTTGTGTCCTCGGCAGGATCTGGTAGATAGTCAGGCTTCTTAGCCTTTTTCATTTGTAGATGTCTGTCCTCAGACATGTTAAGCTTCCGCATGTGCTTTGATTTGTATGCTATGATTGTTGGGTCATGAGACCCATGTTTGTAATATCTCGCTCCTCGGAGCCTAATGGATAAATGCTTGAGTCGTAGAGTTATCTTGTGATGCCATGTTGTATTTACACATATCAAGCATATTGTGTGTATGATTGAAATGCTTGGTATGTGTGGGATCCGACAATCTAGTTGTTTATCCTTGGCAGCCTCTCTTATGGGGAAATGTAGTCTAGTTCTTCCATGAGCCATCGTAGTCCGCTACAGCCCGGTTCACCGGTGTCCTACTAGCCCAGCACTACTACTCCGAACACTTGATCGGTCGGCATGTGTTTCACTTCGTTCCTGTGTCTGTCCCTTCGGGGAAATATCACGCGGTGACATCCGGAGTCCTGCCTAGCCTGCTACAGCCCGGGTTCCCGGAGTCCTGTTAGCCCAGTGCTACAGCCGATATTCACACGGTGCTGACCGACATGCTCGATGTGATTCATGTATGCATGTTCCCATAGGTTAGTGCCGCTTTGGGTTCACGACTAGCCATGTCGGCCCGGGTTCTCTGTCATATGGATGCTAGTGACACTATCATATACGTGAGCCAAAAGGCGCAAACGGTCCCGGGCCACGCTAAGACGACACCCGTGGGAATACCATGCGTGAGGCCGCCAAGTGATATGATGTGTTACCGGCTAGATCGAGGTGACTTGGAATCGGGGTCCTGACAGCGTTGGTATCAGAGCCTGACTGCCTGTAGGATTACCAAGCCAAATCGGTCGAAGTTGTGTCTAGAAATGCTTTAGTTATATAGGGGAATTGATTGTGGAAGGGAACGTAAGGCTCTTTTTACTCCTTTACCTTATGGCCTTTTGATCTGAGTCATCCTCGTCTCTTCTACGGGGTTTAAGAACTAGGCCTTCTCATCTTTCTATCAGGATCACGTGTTACTAATCCGTATACTCTTAGGATTGTTGGATTTAAGCCCCAGTTCAGTTTCTACTACTTCCGTGTGTTCATAGATGGTCTCGGAACCTTGATATTGTGCTTCTGAGTGGTCATGCCATTATCTTGCAGGATGACTCAAATCTTTTTGAGCATTTACAGCCGTTATGCTGTCCGAGTCATCCTAGGTTGCTAAACAGTCTGATGCATCTGCAAATCCCTTCATCCCATTCCTGATGTCCTTTTGGGCAAGATTAAGCACACTAATCGGTGAGTTGAGGCACTCTGTTGCCTCAACATATATGTTGGAGCTATTATTATGACCCTAAGAATCCTAGAGAACCACCCATTAATCTAGCAGTGCTTTGTATTCCCACTGTGATGATTCTGGCCATTATTCTCGAAAGCATCCCGTGATGCCATCTAGTAGTAGGTATTCCACTCCTGGGTTCCTGACCCAAGATCCATTGTACTTACCTCGTGTTGATAGTGTTGCTCGTACCTTTAGGATATTAGTAACCTTTGCGATAGTCCTCGAGGTCCGTGGTATTTCCTTCTTCCAAATACCATGAACTGCTTATGGAAGATGTTCGTTTGAACCAAAAGATCACAACCATAGTGCTTTTGATGAGTTCTCCATTTTATATTGTGACTCTGCCAGTTCAACCTTTCTGCATGGGTTATCCGGAAGAAATAACATACTAATCTATGCATCCACAACTCAGAAAGATATATGTTCCATTGAGTTGTCCTTCTTTAGTTGTTATCCTGATCTCCGTCTATCATTTGATAGTCAAGAGCCTGTCATGCATTCATGCTCACCGTTACCTCATATTCCTATGGTCTGTCAAGCCATTCTATTTTGAAATGACTAGGAGAAACAAACTCCAATACCTTGTCCACTTTGAGGAATGGGTCAAAGTAGTTGTATTCCGTGGATCAAAATGCCAATCCAGCTTATGCTCTGTTCTACCTTGAAGTGTTACCATCTTTATGTCAAGAATGTCATGAGAATTGCACCACCTCTTATGAATTCTTGACGCAGTAATACTTCTTGCCATCATTGTTCATTCCTCGGTTCCGTGTTATTGTAACCAGAGTGCCGACGAGTGTACTATGATGTGCGAAATCAATACTCCTAGCAACTCCGTTGCTTGGTAGTTAATGGACAATACTCTCATTCTTAGCATGCTGGTTATTGAATCATCATCCTAAGATTGATCGTGCTACCTAGTCCATATTTCCGGGTGTACTCGTCGACCAATGAGTTAGGATTGTGACAATCCCTCGCTCCTTGATCATATCGTCTTGCCCTGAAAAGCAAGATTGTTCTTGAGCTTAATAACATATTAGTGGTTCGTGATGTTCCGAATATCTTCTCGGATGTATTACCAGGTTGACACCTAACCGCTATGTTGAGTTCGTGATCATGTTGGTTTTCCTCCAAACCACCCATTCTCCAAGAATCTGTGTTGGATACCCCTAATCTAGTTGGTTAAGCCAAACAACAACTTGGAGAGTTGGAAGATAAAAGCTTGTCTGACTTAGTTCGTGTCAAGGGATATCTTTTGTGTGTGTGTGTGTGTGTGTTGAAGATAGATGATATCTTCATCGATTGGTCATCGTGATCAGTTGTTGGATCTGTTGTCTTGTCCAAACTTTGATTCGAGTGTGGGCTGTACTCAAATCAAATCAGAACCAACAATGTTCGTAATGTTGTCTTACTCGAGGTTGATTCCTCGGGCATACACCATTACATCCTTTGGTCTGACCAATGCTATCACCTTGTTTACATAGTCGTGGAATTCCATCTTCATGGGAACCTGGATGAAATGTTGTTGAGCCCATCGACAACATCCTTATCTTGTCCATGATTCATGTCGAACATTGAGCTAGTTTTGGAATCTTTCAAAGCATTTCTTCATGCTAGCTCATGCAGCTTATGCTTGGATGGAAGAAGTGACTTCCTCGAATTCATGTGCATTTCATGCAAGCTGCCGCCGTGAGTTCGAGAAAGATTGTTTTTGTTTCCTCTGGAATCATCCCAAGCTAGTCACGCATATGTGTGAAGTACTGTATGGTTTGATAGGTTGGCCGCCTCCATTCTATATGTGTTCCTAGCACACCAGGCCACTGATTGATTTCTTCAAGGAGAAGAAGTTTCTTCTTAAGAGCTAGACTTACGCAAGGACTTCGATATCCTCGATGATGGTTCCCCACCTGAACTCGGTAGTATTTTTATTATAAGACTACTATGTGGTCATGCTTGTCTGGGACAGCGTGTTCACATGCTGTAGCAAAATCCGCTCGTGTTTTGGAGCTTGCTATCGTAGTTCATTTCCTGAGAATCTCGCAACCTTATCTCGTCGATTTGTGTTACAATTCTTCTTTTCAGACATGTCGAGTCTGGAATATCCTGACACCAACCAGATCTGAATCTCAGGCAGATATGATGGTTGGAACATACTCCAAGAACTATAATGTTGGTCTCTCTGTAACTAGTAAAGTGGATGTCGTGGCCAACACACCCAGCCGAAAGACCTATTATTGTAGTATCTTGATTGAGGAAGTTGGCCACCTCCCCATAAGGATTTCGTAGGATTTACTCCAGAAGCTGTTCCTTATGGATCTATTGTATTCTGAAGTCCGACCACTACTTGATGGCTATGTTGATGCTTTAAAGCATGACCGTGGTAACCAGTACATCAAGGAGAACATTAGAAGCGGAGTGCTAAATGTCTGTCGGTCGATCATCCAGATTTCATTCCCTTGGCCTCGCTAAGGTGAAATCTGAAAAAGGGTTGTCTTTCTATGCATCTGCATTGTCTATCACTATTCGTCAAGGTAGTAAGATGCGCTGCCAGGATCCTTGACTCGGATGTTGGTAGAACCTTGATGAATATGGAAATGCTCAAGTTCTTGAGAGCACACACAAGCAAAATCATCCCTTGTGTTGTCTTCAACAAGGTAGTTCACATCATCCATTCTAGCCCGAGTGTGTCGCTCTCCCGAACTCCGTCAAACGATCGCTCGTAAATTGCCTTAGGCTGGTATAGAGAGTTCCAATGATCTCTGTATCAAAAGTAATTCTTTTTGCCACTTAAGGGATAATTCCACGAGTCACCTTCCTTAAGGAATCACGTTACGAAATCATGGAAATTATCTCCTTGCTACTTTGAAATTCATGCTCTATCTTAGTCAAGTGTGGAATTGTAGCCTGCCAAATTGAAACCTCGTCATATGTTTCTTTCCTCCCCTCTCGATATGTGTTTTGTGTCTCAGCTCGAGAGATGTTCCTACATCTCACCCCATAAGTTGATCGTGAGTTGTTCGATCTTCGAGAAGATCGATTTCGGTAGAGAGTCTCTTTCCGTCATCATCATGTTGGATGAAGATCTCGATAGCAAAGACGTCAAGATCAATTGGAGCAATGAATCACCATCTCCGGGAAGGGCAATTGGATCATGAAGATCATGTCGGCATTGTGTCCCCTCTGTCTTCTTACCTCACGTCTTGAATCTCGGGACGAGATTCTTGTTTAGTAGGGGTGAGTTGTCACAGCCCTAGAATTTGCATGCCATTGGTTGCCTTAAAGCATCCATGCATCATGTTAACTTTTCAATTAAAGTTGAAATGGGGATGTTGAAACCCTAGCACTAAATGAATTCAACTAGGTTCAAATAAACAATATTTTCAATGAACCCAAAATGCCTTTGAAAATGTTCATGATTTTTGATAAAGGTGAAAACCTCTGCCAAAAATGATGCCATTATTTTTAGGCCATTCTGGATTTTTGAATAAGCCATATTGTATTTGAATTGGGGCAGTTAAATACTATTAATATTTTTAAATGCTCCAACAATTCTGAAAATAGTTAAGGGCCTCTGTAATAATTAACTTAATGCCCACAATTATTTTCAAGATTTATTAAAATCATTTGGTTTATAAACTAAATCAAAACAAAATAACAACAATAGAAAATAGAACAGAATTTATGAAAAGACAGAAACCTCACCTCGGCTTCTTACCTGTAGCAGCAGCCCACCTGGCCAGGCCACCTGGCGGCCCAGTTGGCTGGCCCAGCCCAGCCAGCGTTGGCCACCGTCTTCAACCTCCTGCCAGTAGGCAGGAGGGCGTGTGCTCACCGCGCGCCGGCACGCGCCGACCACCTCCTGCTTCCGCCGCTGCCCCGACGCGTCTGGATGATGCCACGCGACCCTCCCCGACTCTCTCCCACTCTCTCTTGTCCCCATCCCTTCCCCTGGATTTCCCCTCTCTCTCACAGCCGAGCGCGTCGTCGCCGCCATCAACAGCCACCGTGGCCACAGCCGCCCTCGAGCCTCTCCGACACGTCCCTGAGCTCCGTCACGACGTCTTCGTCCTCTCCACCAAGTCACGCTGCGCTAGAAGCTCCGCTGCATCTCCAACGCCACCGTTTTCCTCCTCGGTCGTCCAAGATCGCCGCCGCCCGTACGTCACCGTCCGGCCTTCCCCGAGCCCGCGTCGACGCCCGCTGCAACCACTGTCAGCTCCCGCCTCGAAACCTGCTCTTCCCCAAGTTCATTACGCCCTGTAGCCGTCGCCCCTAGCCGACCGAATGGCGCTGCCGCCTGAGCTCCTCACCAACGTGGCCACGTCCACTTGAGCTTGAAACCGAGTGCGTCACTGCGCTCAGCGCGTCACCACAGGGCCGTAGCAACCACACGTTGCTCATGCTGTGCCCTACGACGTCGGAACGGTCGACGTCTGAACTCCGGCCGCCGCGGACGTGCTTGCCGCTGTTGTCTCCGGCTGCCCCAGCACCTACCACCACCACGGTTGGACGTGCTGCCTCGCGGGCATTCCAACGAGCCCAACTCCGCCTCCTCTCATCGCCTGAATCGCCAAGACGAGTAACTCCGCCACTTCTGTGTGCTCGCCGGCGATTAACCGCCGATGACAACAACTGTTAGGGGCTAATCACCCCACTAACCAACCCCCCGGGCCACTGACGCATTGACCCCACGCCCTAATTAAGCTCAGCTTTATTTCTGCCTAGTTTAGTTATAACCCAACGGGACCCACATGTCAGAGTTGACCGCGCTGACGTGGCTGTTGACTAGGCCCATCTGTCTGTGACACTAGCCAGCTCTGTGCCACTGACGTGTGGACCCCACACATCGGGTTTGACCTGGACCAGCCTCAGTTGACTCGTTGACGTCATGCTTGCACAATGCTGACGCAGTTAATATTTTTCCGCATTAAAATTAATCCAGGAAATTTCAGAAAATATCCAAAACTCTGAAAAATCATAGTAATTCAACCGTAACTCCAAATCAAACAAGTTATATATGAAAAATTATCAGAAAAATGCAAGGAATCCATCTGTACCATTTTCATGCATGTTTGAGCAACTTAAGCTCACTGTTTAGGATGAAACATGATTAGGGCAAAATTTCATAATAGGTTTGGAGTTAGAATTTGATATAGTTTTGAATTCCACTTCAATTAAAATGACTTTCTATTGCATTAGCCCAAAACACATTCATATTGCCATGTCATAGCATGCATCATATTGTTGCATATCGCCATGTGTTGATTGTGTTCTTTCTCAGTTGCCGGTGTTTGTCCCCCCTCAGTAGACGTTGATCCAGCGGTGAATTTGATGACACCGATGAAGAGCTATACTATCTTCAGAAGTGCCAGACAAGCAAAACCCCCTTGTTTATTCCAATACAATCCCACTCTCTCGCTCCTGCTCTCTTTTACTGCATTAGGACAACAACGATTCAACTGTTACATGCTGCGGTAGTTGAACCCCTTTCCTCTGCATGACCTGTCAATGCCACAGTAAATAGATGAAACCCACTAGCATGAGTAGGAGTTGTTTGAGCCCTCATGTGCCTACTCATTCATTATTGTTTGTCATGCCTGCTATTGCATAGAGTTGTGTCGGGTCTGATTCATTGGGAATGAATTGGAGTGGTGATGAACATGTCCTACTGTGTGTGAGCTAAGTGTGTGAACACGATTTGGTAAAGGTAGCGGTGAGAGGCCATGTAGAAGTACATGGTGGGTTGTCTCATTGAAACCGTTCTTAGGAACTAAGTTCTGTGTCTGTGATCCATGAACAGCTACTACCACTCATTGGGATCCTTAATTGACCCTCTCGGCTTCTTAATCACCCTAGTACTCTGTCCAGGAGTTGCAACTAGGTTTTGGTGTTTGTAGGTTATGTGTTGGTGGCCGTGCGTAGCGCTGACCCTAGGGGTGGGCTATGATGCGGTAGATACACCGTGGCACGGTGTTCCGGGCCCCCATTTGGTGTCTCGGGAACCCTGCTCACATCGTTCGGGGCCGTATGTGGAAACCTCGGCCGGACTCCCTGCGGATGGAACCTGGATAGGGGATAAACCTGGACTAGAGACTTGAGTGTTTAGGTAGGCCGTGGCCGACACCCTCGCTAGGCTTCCGCTTGAAGGTTGCCGAGATATATACATGACGTATCTATGGCGATAAATGGTGGGAGCGTGTGTGAAGAAATACACCCCTGCAGGGTTATCATTATCTATTCGAATAGCCGGATTCCTCGGATATGGGAACTTGGACCCCTTGCATAGTTCATAGACAAGTGAAAGTGGATACTCTAAAACTCGCAAGATAAGCGTGAGTGCTATGGATGGCCTTCTCGTAGGGAGACAGGAGCGGATCCATAGTGGTGTATTGATATGGTGAATATGTGGACTCGTGTGCGCCACTTCAAAAGAGTTGCTTGCAGTCATAGTATAGGTTAGCTACTGAGTCAAAGCTGGCTTGCTGCAGTTAAACCCCACTATCCCGTTGTTGATGCCGATGCATATGTAGCTAGTTCTGATGTAAGTCTTGTTGAGTACTTTTGTACTCACATTTGCTTAATTTATGTTTTGCAGAGAGACATCAGTCTCACTAGTATTTCCGCGTGGACTTTGATGTTTAGCTTGATACCTCAGCTACGATCTTGTGTCCTCGGCAGGATCTGGTAGATAGTCAGGCTTCTTAGCCTTTTTCATTTGTAGATGTCTGTACTCAGACATGTTAAGCTTCCGCATGTGCTTTGATTTGTATGCTATGATTGTTGGGTCATGAGACCCATGTTTGTAATATCTCGCTCCTTGGAGCCTAATGGATAAATGCTTGAGTTGTAGAGTTATCTTGTGATGCCATGTTGTATTTACACATATCAAGCATATTGTGTGTATGATTGAAATGCTTGGTATGTGTGGGATCCGACAATCTAGTTGTTTATCCTTGGCAGCCTCTCTTATGGGGAAATGTAGTCTAGTGCTTCCATGAGCCATAGTAGTCCGCTACATCTCGGTTCACCGGAGTCCTGCTAGCCCAGCACTACTGCTCAGAACACTTGACTGGGCGGCATGTGTTTCACTTCGTTCCTGTGTCTATCCCTCTGGGGAAATGTCACGCGGTGACATCCGGAGTCCTTCCTAGCCTGCTATAGCCCGGGTTCCCGGAGTCCTGTTAGCCCAGTGCTACAGCCCGGATTCACACGCTGCTGACCGGCATGCTCGATGTGATTCATGTATTCCCATAGGTTAGTGCCGCTTTGGGTTCACGACTAGCCATGTTAGCCCGGGTTCTCTGTCATATGGATGCTAGCGACACTATCATATACGTGAGCCAAAAGGCGCAAACGGTCCCGAGCCATGGTAAGGCGACACCCGTGGGAATACCGTGCGTGAGGCCGCAAAGTGATATGAGGTGTTACCGGCTATATCGATGTGACTTGGAATCGGGGTCCTGACAACATACCAATGAATGCGGTCCGATGAGTGTTGAGGCACACGGTGGGTATCGTTATTTTCTGACTTTAACAGATGATTTGAGTAGGTATGGATATATCTTCTTAATGAAACACAAGTCTTAAACATTTGAAAATTTTGAAGAATTTTATAGTGAAGTGGAGAATCATCGTAACAAGAAAATAAAGTTTCTACAATCTGATGGCGGAGGAGAATATTTGAGTTATGAGTTTGGCCTTCATTAAAAACAATGTGGAATTGTTTCACAACTCACGCCACCCGAAACACCACAGCATAATGGTGTGTCCAAATGTCGTAACTATACTTTATTGGATATTGTGCGTTCTAGGATGTCCCCTACCGATTTACCACTATCATTTTGGGGTTATGCATTAGAGACAACTGCATTAACGTTAAATAGGGAACCGTCTACATCTGTTGAGATGACACAGTATGAAATGTAGTTTGGCAAGAAACCTAAGCTATTGTTTCTTAATGTTTGGGGTTGCGACACTTATGTAAAAAGGCTTCAGCCTGATCAGCTTGAACCCAAATCGGAGAAGTGCGTCTTCATAGGTGTCGCGGGATGTTCACGGCCACCTATGGGATAGGGCGGCCCCTTGCTAGTTCAGCAGGGGGACGTCACGTTGCACAAAGAGCAGACCAGCGTATGGCAGCATGGTGGAGAGCACACAAGCAATTTATCCAGGTTCGGGCCACCGCGAGAAGTAAGAACCTACTCCTGCTTTGGTGGATAGATGGTGGAGTGAATGTGGTGATGCGTAGTACACTTGCCCGACATGGTTCGCCTCGGGGCTGCAGCGACTATGCGCGTATGGTGGCTTGGGTTAATCAACTTTCCAACCTTCTAACCCCTCCTACGGGTGCCATGGGCCTCCTTTTATATATTAAGGGGTCACCACAATGGCAAAGTAGTCATTATCCACTGATATGATAACAAACAGTGATATCATACCTAACTATGCGGGCTGACAGGGTGCATTAAATGTGCTGCTTGGTGTCACACCACTGGTTGCCCGGCAAGGCTTGCCGGGCTATCTTGCCAGCTCCTCGCTTGTCTCGTTGACACATCGTAGGACGGGTGTCATCTGTAGGCTTCTTCTATATCAAATGGATGCCATCTGGCGAACGGCTACCACTTAATCATCTCACGGCTTGACACCGCACGGATTGACGACGTGGTCGCGCTTGAGTGGTTGGTGGGGTGGTTCTGCCCCCGCGAGCCCCGGCAGATCTTGCCGGGGTGCCTCGGTTGCCTGCTCCTTGCAGTGGCCTTGCCCTTGTCGGGCTCGCCTGCCTTGCAAGGGAGGCCCTTCTCTTGACGATATCTTGCTCTTCTGGTTCGATCTTGGTCTCTCTGGAGTGCGTGTTGGTTCCTCAAATCTCTTGGTCCTTCAATCTCTGACTTGGGTTGGCGCGTCAATCTTGATCTCGCGACTGTGCACAGTCTGGGCAACAGACCTAGGGTTTGTTTCACCGACAGAAGCCCCCCGGCCTGCCCCGAACGCGCTGCTGAGGATCGTCGGGGTAGGGCCTAATAAGTGCACAGGCAATGTTGCTGAAGGTGTTGGCCCCTTGAGTTTTTCATTGTTGCTTCATCAGCCTTGATTCCGGGCTAGTTTCCGGTTTCCCCGTGCGTGGTGTAAAGCCAATAGTGGTGGGCCGCTCTAGTGATGGCCCGTGAATGACTTCAACGCACGGGGTAGAAACTGCCAATTTACTCTTCCCACAGCGCACCCTTATCCTTAGTCACGTATGAAGCATGCATCATGCGGGGTAGGTAACGCAGGCGCGTGGCGGGGAGAGTACCTTGGAAAGGGCCCGTCTGTCTTGAATTGGCGGAGGAGGGCGGTGCTCACTCGTGAAAGGGGCAGCTGCCCTTCCTCGCTCGGCCTATAAATGGGAGGGGCAGAGGAGGGCAGAGCCATCCATCTTTGGATTCTCCTTCTTCTTCCCTTGTTCTCCGCTTCTGTCAACAATGCCGAAGAGAAGAGCCTGGGGCCAGCCCCCGGGCTCCTGCTTGGGATTCCCTTTGTACCTGAGAGGATGGTTCGGGCGACGCAGGGCCGATGCCGAGAGTGGCAACCCCGGCGTGCTCGCCGCCGGGTCATCCGTGGCCTTGACTTTAATGGGAGGGGACGCGATCAAAACCATGTCGCAGGTCGAGATGGGCACGGCACGTGGTAGTCAACCACTACCCATTCTTCTTCTCATCATGGCATGGAGGAGGAGCCTCAAGAAGGATTCGTCGCTAATGGGGGCGAATCTGGCTCCCCTTGGGTGTCGCTCTTCTGTTGCGTAGGAGGGCTCTCTGACTCCACATGCGTCCTAGGGACATGCGGTGATTCCTGACACCAGGGCTTCTGGGATGACGATGCTCTCTATGAAAGGAGACAAAGATCATGGTGTCCGGCCTGGCGGTCATGCCGAGGTCTTCGGTTGGTAGTGATGCGGACGACAGCGGCAACCCACGATGGGTCAAGAACGGGGACGACCGTTCTGACGAGTCATGTTTGCCAGTGACTCTGTGCCTCCCATCTGGTCCTCCGACAGCGTATCCATCCACGCCTGCCCTTCGGTTTCTTTCCCCTTGTTGGGGAGTGGTGCTGTCCTGATCCTGGGGAGGCGCCGAATCCCAGCTGTGCCCGCCTCCGGCCCCTCCGACCTCTTCTAGGAGATGGACAGGGGCAAAGGCGTAACGGGGCACTTATCTTTTTTTAATCTTAAACTTGTAGGCAATCACCAAATTTTAAATCAAATAATGTGTTCTATAATGCTTGTACTTCTATCTGCATGTCAATGAAACATATAAACCTTGCTGGGAACCCGTGCATTTATATGTCCATGCAGAAGTGGAGTGCCTCTTTACTGTAATTAAACGAGTTTTCCCCGGCACGATATCCTCTCGTCATACTTTTCGTCTGCCGGAGAACCATGTCTGCTGGGGAACAAACTGAGGTCCCAGCCCCCCGACCACTCCCTTTTTGCCAAGGGCCACTACGACCATCCAGGCCAAAGCAGCGTTTGAGCCATGGATGGGAGCACCCTGGCTCCAAGAGACTGGTGAGGTTTCTCTATGCACAAGTTATTACTTATAGAACACTGATACGTCTCCAACGTATCTATAATTTTTGATTGCTCCATGCTATATTATCTTCTGTTTTGGACATTATTGGGCTGTATTATCCACTTTTATATTATTTTTGGGACTAACCTATTAACTGGAGGCCCAGCCCAGAATTGTTGTTTTTTGCCTATTTTAGGGTTTCGTAGAAGAGGAATATCAAACGGAATGAAACCTTCGGGGATGTGATTTTTGGAACGAACAAGATCCAGGAGACTTGGACCCTACGTCAAGCAACCAACAGGGAGGCCACGAGGTAGGGGGCGCGCCTACCCCCTCCCCCCCAGGCGCACCCTCCACCCTCGTGGGCCCCCTGTTGCTCCACCGATGTACTTCTTCCTCCTATATATACATACATACCCCCAAATGATCAGTTATGGAGCCAAAACCCTAATTCCACCTCCGTGACTTTCTGTATCCACGAGATCCCATCTTGGGGCCTGTTCTGGAGCTCCACCGGAGGGGGCATCGATCACGGAGGGATTCTACATCAACACCATAGCCCTTCTGATGAAGTGTGAGTAGTTTACCTCAAACCTTCGGGTCCATAGTTATTAGCTAGATGGATTCTTCTCTCTTTTTGGATCTCAATACGAAGTTCTCCCCCTCTCTTGTGGAGATCTATTCGATGTAATCTTCTTTTGCGGTGTGTTTGTTGAGATCGATGAATTGTGGGTTTATGATCAAGTTTAACTATGAACAATATTTGAATCTTCTGTGAATTCTTTTATGTATGATTGGTTATCTTTGCAAGTCTCTTAGAATTATTAGTTTGGTATGGCCAACTAGATTGATCTTTCTTGCAATGGGATAAGTGCTTAGCTTTGGGTTCAATCTTGCGGTGTCCTCGAGGATAACAAGATGGGGTTTTCATCATATTGCATGACTTTATCCCTCTACATCATGTCATCTTGCTTAAAGCGTTACTCTGTTCTTATGAACTTAATACTCTAGATGCATGCTGGATAGCGGTTGATGTGTGGAGTAATAGTAGTAGATGCAGGCAGGAGTCGGTCTACTTGTCTTGGACGTGATGCCTATATACATGATCATACCTAGATATTCTCATAACTATGCTCAATTCTGTCAATTGCTCAATAATAATTTGTTCACTCACCGTAAAATACCTATGTTCTTGAGAGAAGCCACTAGTGAAACCTATGGCCCCTGGGTCTATCTTCATCATATTAATCTTCCAATACATAGTTATTTTCTTTGCTTTTATTTTACTTTGCATGTTTATCATAAAAATACCAAAAATATTATCTTATCATATCTATCAGATCTCACTCTCGTAAGTGACCGTGTAGGGATTGACAACCCCTTATCGCGTTGGTTGCGAGGATTTATTTGCTTTGTGTAGGTGCGAGGGACTCGCGCGTAGCCTCCTACTGGATTGATACCTTGGTTCTCAAAAACTGAGGGAAATACTTAAGCTACTTTACTGCATCACCCTTTCCTCTTCATGGGATAACCAACGCAGTGCTCAAGAGGTAGCAAGAAGGATTTCTGGCCCCTTTGTCGGGGAGGTCTACGCAAAATTCAAACATAGAAAGTACCCATTACAAACCCTTATCTCCCTCATTACATTATTTTCCATTTGCCTCCCATTTTCCTCTCCCCCACTTCACCCTTCCCGTTTTATTCGCCCTCTCTCTCTATCCTCCCTATCTTTCTCTAGTTGCCTCTTTTTGCCCGTTCTTGTTTGCTTGTGTGTTGGATTGCTTGCTTGTCATGATGGCTCTTCCCTGATTTGGTGATCTTCACCTTAAAAGGTTAGAAGAAATCAAAAGCAACGTTAGGAGTTTTATGGTCTTGCAATTTGAGCATAATAGTTTCTTTAGAAACGAGCTTAAGGAACAAAAAAGCTTTATGGGTTATATGAATAAAGAGCTCGATGATATTTCTGAAGAATTTTATGGTTTGATATCCCAAATTGCTTGTCTTGAGAAGTTAATAGCTGAAGTTTCGGATAAGCAGGCTACCTTAGTTAATGAGATGGCCGCTAAGCCAGAAGACCATGATAATAAAGATGAAGATCTAAAAGTTATTGATGTGTCCCCTATTGAATCTTTGTTTTGCACTATGAATCTTGATAATGATGGGACTGAATATGATCCACCATTACATAGAAGGCGTTCAAAAAATTCGGTGTTTTTAGATCTTGATGCTAAAATTGATAAAAGTGGGATTGAAGAGATCAAAACTCTAGATATTAATGAATCTACTATTTTGGATTACAAGGAATTTAATTATGACAATTGCTCTTTGATAGATTGTATTTCCTTGTTGCAATCCGTGCTAAATTCTCCTAATGCGTATAGTCAGAATAAAGCTTTTACCAAACATATCGTTGATGTTTTGATGCAATCTTATGAAGAAAAACTTGAGTTGGAAGTTTCTATCCCTAGAAAACTTTATGATGAGTGGGAACCTACTACTAAAATTAAAATTGAAGATGATGAATGCTATGCTTTGTGTGATTTGGGTGCTAGTGTTTCCACGATTCCAAAGACTTTGTGTGATTTGTTAGGTTTCCGTGATTTTAATGATTGCTCTTTAAACATGCACCTTGCGGATTCCACTATTAAGAACCTATGGGAAGAATTAATGATGTTCTTATTGTTGTAAATAGGAATTATGTGCCCGTAGATTTTATCGTTCTTGATATAGATTGCAATCCTTCATGTCCTATTATTCTTGGTAGACCTTTCCTTAGAACGATTGGTGCAACTATTGATATAAAGGAGGAAATATTAGATTCCAATTTCTGTTAAGAAAAGGCATGGAACACTTCCCTAGAAATAAAATTAAATTACCTTACGAATCTATTATGAGAGCCACTTATGGATTGCCTACCGAATATGGCAATACCTAGATCTATCCTTGCTTTTTATGCCTAGCTAGGGGCATTAAACGATAGCGCTTGTTGGGAGGCAACCCAATTTTATTTTTATTCATTGCTTTTTGCTCCTATTTAGTAATAAATAATTTATCTAGCCTCTGTTTTGGTTGTGTTTTTTGTGTTTAATTAGTGTTTGTGCGAAGTAGAACCATTGGGAAGACTTGGGGAAAGTCTTGTTAATCTTGCTGTAAGAAACAGAAACTTTAGCGCTTACTAGAACTGCTGCCATTGTTATTTGGAAAGTGCTATTTAGTTAATTATTTTTGCAGATGATTAATAGATAAATTAATCACGTCCAGCAATTTATTTTAAAATTTTTGGGTTTCCAGATCTTCCACTAGCTATACATTACTACAGACTGTTCTGTTTTTGACAAATTCTGTTTTTTCGTGTGTTGTTTGCTTATTTTGATGAATCTATGGCTAGTAAAATAGTTTATAAATCATAGAGAAGTTGGAATACATAAGGTTTAACACCAATATAAATAAATAATGAGTTCATTATAGTACCTTGCAGTGGTCTTTTGTTTTCTTTCGCTAACGGAGCTCACGAGATTTTCTACTTTTTGTTTTGTGTTGTGAAGTTTTCAAGTTTTGGGTAAAGATTTGATTGATTATGGAACTAGGAGTGGCAAGAGCGTAAGCTTTGGGATGCCCATGGCACCCCCAAGATAATCTAAGTACACCAAAAAGCCAAAGCTTGGGGATGCCCCGGAAGGCATCCCCTCTTTCGTCTACTTCTATCGGTAACTTTACTTGGAGCTATATTTTTATTCACCAATTGATATGTGTTTTTCTTGGAGCGTCTTGTATTATTTGAGTCTTTATTTTTTAGTTTACCACAATCATCTTTTCTGTACACACCTTTTGAGAGAGACACACATTATTCGGAAATTATTAGAATACTCTATGTGTTTCACTTATATCTTTTGAGTTATATAGTTTTGCTCTAGTACTTCACTTATATCTTTTAGAGCACGGTGGTGGATTTGTTTAACAGAAACTATTGATCTCTCATGATTCACTTATATTATTTTGAGAGTCTTAAATAGCATGGTAATTTTCTTAAATAATCATAATATGCTAGGTATTCAAGATTAGTAAAAACTTTCTTATGAGTGTTTTGAATACTAAGAGAAGTTTGATGCTTGATGATTGTTTTGAGATATGGAGGTAGTGATATTAAAGTTGAGTAGTTGTGAAATTGAGAAATACTTGTGTTGAAGTTTGCAAGTCCCGTAGCATGCACGTATGGTAAACTTTATGTAACAAATTTGAAACATGAGGTGTTCTTTGATTGTCTTCCTTATGAGTGGCGGTCGGGGACGAGCGATGGTCTTTTCCTACCAATCTATCCCCCTAGGAGCATGCGCATAATGCTTGGTTTTTGATGACTTGTAGATTTTTTCAATAAGTATGTGAGTTCTTTATGACTAATTTTGAGTCCATGGATTATACGCACTCTCACCTTTACGTCATTGCGAGCCTCTTCGGTCCCGTGCATTGCCCTTTCTCACATAGAGAGTTGGTGCAAACTTCGCCGGTGCATCCAAACCCGGTGATATGATACGCTCTTTCACACATAAACCTCCTTATATCTTCCTCAAAACAGCCACCATACCTACCTATTATGGCATTTCCATAGCCATTCAGAGATATATTGCCATGCAACTTTCCACCATCCCTTTTATCATGACACGTTCATCATTGTTATATTGCTTTGCATGATCATGTACTTGACATCGTATTTGTGGAAAAGCCACCGTTCATAATTTTTCATACATGTCACTCTTGATTCATTGCATATCCCGGTACATCGCCGGAGACATTTATATAGAGTCATACCTTGTTCTAGTATCAAGTTGTAATCATTGAGTTGTAAATAAATAGAAGTGTGATGATCATCATTTAATAGAGCATTGTCCCAATAAAAAAAGAGAAAGGCCAAATAAAAAAGGAGAAGGCCCAAAAAAAGATAAATAAAAAGGGACAATGCTACTATCTTTTTTTCCGCACTTGTGCTTCAAAGTAGCACCATGATCTTCATGATAGAGAGTCTCTTGTTTTGTCACTTTCATATACTAGTGGGAATTTTTCATTATAGAACTTGGCTTGTATATTCCAATAATGGGCCTCCTCAAGTGCCCTAGGTCTTCGTGAGCAAGAAAGTTGGATGCACACCCACTAGTTTCTTTTGTTGAGCTTTTATACATTTATAGCTCTAGTGCATCCATTGCATGGCAATCCCTACTCCTTGCATTAACATCAGTTGATGGGCATCTCCATAGCTCATTGATTAGCCTCGTTGATGTGAGACTTTCTCCTTTTTGTCTTCTCCACAAAACCCCATCATTATACTCTATTCCACCCATAGTGCTATATCCATGGCTCACGCTCATGTATTGCGTGAAGGTTTATAAAGTTTGAGATTACTAATGTATGAAACAGTTTCTTGGCTTGTCATCGGGGTTGTGCATGATGAGAGCATTCTTGTGTGACAGAAATGGAGCATGATTAAACTATATGATTTTGTAGGGATGAACTTTCTTTGGCCATGTTATTTTGAGAAGACATAATACCTTAGTCAGTATGCTTGAAGTATTATTATTTCTATGTCAATATTAAACTTTTATCTTGAATCTTTCAGATCTGAATATTCATGCCACAATTAAGAAGAATTACATTGAAATTATGCCAAGTAGCATTCCACATCAAAAATTATGTTTTTATCATTTACCTACTCGAGGCCAAGAAGGAATTAAGCTTGGGGATGCTTGATACGTCTCCAACGTATCTATGCTATATTATCTTCAGTTTTGGACATTATTGGGCTTTATTATCCACTATTATATTATTTTTGGGACTAACCTATTAACTGGAGGCCCAGCTCATAATTGTTGTTTGTTTGCCTATTTTAGGGTTTCGAAGAAAAGGAATATCAAACGAAGTCCAAACGGAATGAAACCTTCAGGATCGTGATTTTTGGAACGAACAAGATCTAGGAGACTTGGACCCTACATCAAGCAACCAACAGGGAGGCCACGAGGTAGGGGGCACGCCTACCCCCCCAGGCGCGCCCTCCACCCTTGTGGGCCCCCTGTTGCTCCACCAACATACTTCTTCGTCCTATATATACCTACGTACCCCCAAACGATCAGATACGGAGCCAAAACCCTAATTCCACCGCCGTAACTTTCTGTATCCACGAGATCCCATCTTTGGGCCTCTTTCGGAGCTCCGCCGGAGGGGGCATCGATCACGGAGGGCTTCTACATTAACACCATAGCCCTTCCGATGAAGTGTGAGTAGTTTACCTCAAACCTTCGGTTCCATAGTTATTAGCTAGATGGCTTCTTCTATATTTTTGGATCTCAATAGAAAGTTCTCCCCCTCTCTTGTGGAGATCTATTCGATGTAATATTCTTTTGTGGTGTGTCTGTTGAGACCGATGAAGTGTGGGTTTATGATCAAGTTTGTCTATGAACAATATTTGAATATTCTCTGAATACTTTTATGTATGATTGGTTATCTTTGCAAGTCTCTTCGAATTATCAGTTTGGTTTGGCCTACCAGATTGATCTTTCTTGCAATGGGAGAAGTGCTTAGCTTTGGGTTCAATCTTGCGGTGTCCTTTCCCAGTGACAGTAGGGGCAGCAAGGCACGTATTGTATTGTTGCCATCGAGGATAACAAGATGGGGTTTTCATCATATTGCATGAGTTTATCCCTCTACATCATGTCATCTTGCATAAAGCGTTACTCTATTCTTATGAACTTAATACTCTAGATGCATGCTGGATAGCGGTCAATGTGTGGAGTAATAGTAGTAGATGCAGGCAGGAGTCGGTCTACTTGTCTTGGACATGATGCCTATATACATGATCATACCTAGATATTCTCATAACTATGCTCAATTCTGTCAATTGCTCAACAGTAATTTGCTCACCCACCGTACCTATGTTCTTGAGAGAAGCCACTGGTGAAACCTATGGCCCCCGAGTCTATCTTCATCATATTAATCTTCCAATACTTAATTATTTTCTTTGCTTTTATTTTACTTTGCATATTTATCATAAAAATACCAAAAATGTTATCTTATCATATCTCACTCTCGTAAGTGACCGTGTAGGGATTGACAACCCATTATCGCGTTGGTTGCGAGGATTTATTTGTTTTGTGCAGGTGTGATGGACTCGCGTGTAGCCTCCTACTGGATTGATACCTTGGTTCTCAAAAACTGAGTGAAATACTTATGCTACTTTGCTGCATCACCCTTTCCCCTTCAAGGGAAAACCAACACAGTGCTCAAGAGGTAGCAAACACTAATGGATAAGAGGTAAACTTATCTGTTTGGATTGTCGGGGATCACTGTGTCGTGCAATCTTCTCGTCCCTTGTCGGAGTCAAGTTCACGGCAAGAACCTGCAACTCCATGTAGATGATAATGAATGAAGGATGCAATCCTCTCTATATGCATATTAAAATGCTCATGAAATGCTTATGAAGTGATCTGGGTGTGCTCGTGCATACATGCGATCTTGATCGAGGGCCCCCCACAGTGCTTGTTTATTTTCTCTTGCACGGGGTCATCGCCCCGGCTTTGTACAAGGGGTTACATGCAACTAAGGCAAGACATGTACAAAAGGGTGGCTGCCGGGCAGCCTTGCACCATACGGATAGTACTTACGGAGATGCTCAATATTCCATGAGTTTTGCAACTGTTTGCCATCCCCGATCTCCAGACAGACTACACCAGGTCTGGTGACTCGTACCACCTGGTAAGGGCCTTCCCACTTTGGTGACAGCTTGCTTGTACCCTTGGCGGACTGAACGCACCTAAGGACAAGGTCAGCTTCCTCAAAACACCGCGCATGAACCCTACGGCTATGACAGCTTGCTGGTAGCGTGCAGCACACATAGCAGCCCGGAGACGGTTTTCCTCGAGTAGCACAGCATTGTCAGGCCGGTGTTAATCTTGCGCTACTTCATCGTAGGCAAGCACTCAAGGGGACCTCTCAATGATTTCCATGGGGACAACTGCTTTTGCCCCGCAAACCAAGGAGAAAGGAGTCTGCCCGGTTGCTCAGTTAGGTGCCATTCTGAGGGACTAGAGAACTACCGGCAGCTCCTCGATCCACCGCCTACCGTGCTTCCGCAACATATCAAAAGTTTGTGTATTGAGTTCGCGGAGCACTTCAGCGTTCGCCCTCTCAGCTTGTCCATTGATCTGGGGGTGCCACAGAAGCGAATAAGATTTTACATCCGAGGGTAAGAACTTATTGCATGAAGGCTTGGCTCGTGAACTGGGTGCCGTTGTCAATGATGATCCTTGCCGGAACTCCGAAATGATACACCAATTCTTTCAAGAACTTAATAGCTGACTGAGCAGTCACCTTTCTCACGGGAGTCACTTCCGGCCACTTTGTAAACTTGTTGATGGCTATGAACAATAATTCAAAGCCCCCCGATTGCTCGAGGGAAGGGGCCGAGGATATCGATCCCCCAGACTGAAAAATAGCCATGATAGAGGGATTGTCTGAAGAGCTTGGGCAGGCAGGTGTATTTTCTTGGAATGGAACTGGCAGGCTTCACATTTCGTGACAAACTCAACCACATCTTGGAGGGCTATGGTCCAATTGAATCCTTGTCGGAATGCTTTCCCAACTAATGCCCTTGATCCAATGTGGGAGCCGCACATTCCTCTGTGATTCTCATCCAGCAGTTCCTTTCCATCCTCCCGGCAAACACGCTTCAATTTCACAGTGTTGGGCCTTCTTCTATATAGAGTCACATTGACAAACTCATACATACTGGCCCTCCAGTCTACTCTTTAGCTTCATCTTGGTTGAGAGGGAGTTCTCTGGTTTGGAGGAAGTGGACAATGTGCCTTGCCCAAGTTGGACCCTGGGGCCAGCAACGAGGACAAGCGGCACCTCCTCTTCTACGGCAGCACCAGCCTTGTTTGCGAGGTCCATAGGCCTGGCTAGCAGGGGTGGTCCAGCAGGCTGTGAGGAGTTTTTTTGGCAGTGACTCTGCCAGGAGCGGATGGCTCTGCTAGAAGAGGTTTACCATAGTCCAACTTTCTACTCTTCCAGGCCATTGTGGCTGGTGATGTGGAGGGTTGAGATAGATGGAGAACAAAAGTTCCTGGTTCCACAGGAAGCTTCTGCGCAGCACACTTTGACAGGTGATGAGCTATGCTGTTTTCCGCACGGGGTACGTGCTCTATTTGCAACCGGTCAAAGTGCTCCTCCAATCTCCTTACTTCCTCGACGTATGCTTCCATCAATGGGCTTTGGTTATCCTTGTTGACTTGTGTCACCACAAGCTGTGAATCTCCCCGAATGATCAGCTTCTTAATTCCCAATTCTGCTGCAATCCTGAGCCCAACAAGGAGCCCTTCATACTCTGTTGTATTGTTGGTGGCTTCTTCCCGGGAAAAGTGCATCTGGATGACGTACTTCAAGTCCTCCCCGGAGGGGGCAACAAGAAGCATGCCAGCCCCTGCACCTTGTAGGGAAAAAGCACCATAAAATACATGATCCCTTCTAGGGGTGATTCCTTGTCGGGGATGGTTGTCTCTATCCTTTCCTCATTAGGGGTTGGCGTCCATTCTACAATAAACTCTGCCAATGCCCTGATCTGAATAGTTGAAGTGCTCTCAAACTTCAAATCAAAGCTAGATAACTCCAAAGCCCATTCCACTATTCTGCCAGTTGCCTCAAGGTTTCGGAGTATCCTTTGTAACGGAAAACGAGTAACAATTGTTATCTCATGGGCTTGGAAGTAGTGGCGCAGTTTCCTTGAGGCCTTAACGAGACCAAAGGTCAACTTTTGCACACCAGAGTACCTCGATCTAGCCCCCTGTAACAAGGAGCTGACGACGTACACTGGGCGTTGGACCACTTTCTTCGTTGACGTGTCCCTGGGGTTGTCTTCGTTGCCATGCTCACTGCTGTACTGATCCTTCTCTGACTCGGCTATTTTCTATTCAGTTTCTGTCTCATCCACCTCTCGCTGGGCTACCAAATCCGCGCTGACCACCTAATTGGTTGCCGTTAAGTATAGCAACAATGGTTCTTGGGGTTTGGGTGCAACCAAGGTGGGTATGGACGACCGGTAGGCTTTTAACTCTTGTAGTGCTACATCTCCTTCCAGGGTCCACTTCATAGGCCATGCCTTCCTCAAAACCTTGAAGAACGGCAGGGCACGCTCGGCAGACTTGGAGATGAATCTGCTCAGCGCGGCAACGTATCCCGCAAGCACCTCACATCCTTAACTATCCTTGGCGCTTGGATCTGCTCAATGGCCTTTATCTTGTCGGGGTTGGTTTGATCCCTCGATGGGACACAAAGAACCCAAGTAGCTTGCCGGAGGGAACACCGAATACACACTTCTCTGGATTAAGCTTCAGATTGATCTTGCGCAGATTAGCCAATGTTTCTTCCAAATCCTGGATAAGGGTGGTCTTATCCTTGGTTTTGACCATGATATCATCTATATAGGCGTCTATATTTCTGTACAACTATGGCTCAAAACCGATCTGGACTGCCCTTGCAAAAGTGGACCCGGCACTCTTTAATCCGAACGGCATGCGGACAAAGCAGTACATACCACACGGAGTGATGAATGATGTCTTCTCCTATATTCCTTAGACATGAAGATCTGATGATATCCGGAGTATGCGTCCAAAAAGGAGAGCAAATCACATCTTGAAGTAGAATGCACGATCTAGTCGATGCACGGCAAGGGAAATGGGTCCTTCAGGCAAGGCTTGTTGAGGTCTGCGAAATGAATGCAAAGCCTCCACTTCTCATTAGCCTTCCGGAACACTACTGGATTTGCTAACCAAGTAGGATGCAGTACTCCTCTGATCAAACCAGCTGCCTCCAATTTCTTGATCTCTTCGGTAATGAAATGTTGCCTCTCCAAGGCCTGCATCCGTACTTTCTGTTTGACGGATCGGGCATGTGGGCAGACAACAAGGTGGTGCTCAATTACCTCCCTGGGAACACCGGGGATATCAGATGGTTACCAAGCAAACACATCGATATTCGCCCACAGGAAGGCAACGAGCGTGTTATCCTATTTGTCATCGAGGGTGGCACTAATAGTGAAAGTACCATCAATGCTAGCCAGCCCTGCCGGGACCTTCTTCCCTTGGGGTGCAGTAACCTTGGATCTCTTGCTGTTGGAACACTCCGGCACGTCGTCAACGGGTGCCGTGCACTTGGAGGGGCACGCTTCCCGGACTCCTTGCCAGAGGTCCTACAATCCCTCTTCTTTCCTTTGCTTTCCTTGGCGGGAATTGTCGTTGTTGCGGCTTCTGCTGCAACTGCATCCCGATGCATCTTGTCCACACAGATAATTGCATCCTTCTCATCAGATGGGATAGTGATGACACCTAGTGGCCCAGGCATTTTCAAGGTGTTGTAAGCATAGTGGGATGCTACCATGAACTTGGGCAGGGCTGGTCGTCGAAGAATCCCATTTTACGGCAGGGGGAGATGAACCAACAAAATCTTCTCAATCCGATATTTCAGCTCTCCCCCAAATGTCACTGGCAACATAATCTTTCCCTTAGGATGACTCCTGTCGGGATTAACTCCTTGAAACATGCCTGTGACTTCTAGCTCTTCTTCTCCTATCTTAAGCTTGCTAATAACTATTGGGGAAATCAGATTCAACCTGGCCCTGCCGTCCACTAGCATGTTTGTAACCTTGAGGTTATAAATTGTTGGGGAAACCAACAACGGTAAACACCCTACCGTAGTGGTGCGATTAGGGTGATCCTCTCCGTCAAAGATGATGGGTGCGCAGGACCATTTGAGCGGTTTTCGGGGCCCTGGTGCTGGTTCCACAACATTGTCCTCTCGTGCCCATCGCTTGAGTTGGCGATGAGAGGTGTGCAAAGATGCACCTCCATCAATGCATAGGGTGTCAGTGGCCTTCTGAAATTCTTGCTCACTAGTTTCCTATTCATCATCCCGTCCATCACTGTTATCATCACATGTTTCCTTCTCTTGGCCCCTAGTGGGCTTTCCTTGGTTCCGGAAGGGTCTACCAGGGCGATTTGCTTCACCACCCCGGCCCTTACCGCCAGCAGAATTCTGACCATTCTCCTCGTCACGCTTATCATAATCTGCCCTCTGCTTCCTGACAAGGTGCTTAACCTGATAACACTCCTGAAGGTCGTGGCCTTTGGTCTGGTGGATCTTGCATTATGGCCCATCTCCTTTCCCAACTTTTTCGGCGGTAGCGGCTTCCCGGCATGCAGTGCACGCGGCAGCTTACTTGCCGGCGGCCTCAAAGTTGGCCTTCTTGCTGGTACTAGGCGTGCCCGATCCTTCCACAATCATTACTGCCTTATCCCTTGGCTTCTTATTGTGCTTCTTGCTCTCTTCTAACCAATTGATTCATATTCATCTTTTGAGTCAACATTAATGCAACCTTCTTCTCCAGGCTACTTCCTTCCTTCTTCCATCCGGGCGCATTTATCCACCAGCGTATATAATTCTTTCATAGTCTTGGGAAACCGCATGTTCATTTTGGAACGAATGCGGCGATTGCGCACATTGGACTGGTAAGCTGCAATAACAGCTGCTGGATGGATATTTGGAATATTTCTATGAACTTTACTGAATCTCTGCAAATACTTGCATAGGGTTTATCCTTCCTTCTACTGGAGAAGGTGCAGGTCGCTGGGCTTGCTGGGCTCTTGGTGGCCACCGGTGAAGGAACCGATGAACTCGTGGCATAGGTCTAGCCATGACAAAATGAAGGACTTTGGCAAATGCATCACCCAAGACCTCACATTGGACTTGAGGGCCAAACGGAAGTAGTTGGTGAACACCTTCTCATCTCTTCCCCCGACAGCCTAAACAACGATGGTGTAGATGCTCACAAACTCTGCCGGGTTTAGCCTCCCGTCGTACATCTAATGTATCTCTAGCTTGACCGCGCGAACGGATGGCCAACGGACTTGCCACAACTCTCATGTAAAGGCAGGGCAGCCGACCTCGAAAGGCAAACACCTGCCAACATAGAGCGCAGGCTCATCGATGTTGAGGTCGTCGCACCCGTCGGTCTGGCGGGGTTCGTTGCGGCGCCGTTCGACGACGACACGCGTGTCTCCCCGTTGCTGTCTTCCGGGGTTCGACGTTGGCCTCGACGTGGTCGAGGGTTAGAAGACGCCATCAAGATGTCATCAGGGTCCTGATTGTGCAGCGCCCACGCCGACTGCTGTGGTGGGGACTGAACCGTCTGGACGGCCCCTTCCGTATGGCCAGCAGTGCGGGTGGTGGCTGTCTCTTGGGGAGGTTGTGGTGGGAAAGCTCGTCGTGAGCCCCTAGCTATGGCGAAACCGAGCAGGCTTTGGATGGTGGCACGTCATTCATCCATCTGCTCAGCTGCTGGTGGGAACATCAGAAGTAGCTGAGCTCGCCATGGCCTCCGTGGCTGTGCTTGGCGTGGATGTCGATGATGTCGACCGCATCGTTGCCAGGCTCCTGATGGTGCTAGTGGCGGCTGCAGCGGCGCCGCGCCCACGATGTTGTGGGACGGCCACCGGGGCAGTGGGGTCGTGCAGCGATGGTGCTCGAAGATCAGTAGCTTTGTTGAGTGCAATGGTCTGGTTGGCTCGTCCGGGATGAGGCGCATGCGCCGTGGTCACTCCCGTGGTGGGGGCGACCGGAGGGAGATGGCTCGCCCTGGAACAAGCGTCGTTGCTGCGGCTGTGCTCGTCGGTGAGAGGAGGGGGCACGGACGGAGTGACCCCCTCGCCCACACCTTGTAGAGCCTGACCGTCGAGACATCGCTGATGCTGTTCTCCTCCGGTAGCACCGGCCTCCGTGTCGGTCGCAGGAGAGGTGGTAATGGCGCCAACTACTCCAACCATGCCCCCAGCAGCTTCCACATCCTTGCATGCCCCTGTGTCCCCCACGGTGTTAGAGGCCGCGGGCGGTCGAGCCTTCGAGGTGGATGGATGAGCTGAGGCACCAGATTTCTTCTTGGGCGCCATGGTCGATGGCGTTGTCGAGGATGAAGATGGTGTTGAAGATGACGCGCTACCCACACTTTTAGGGTCGCGCAAGCGAGCCCCCTACCTGGCGCGCCAAAGATGTCGCGGGTTGTCCGCGGCCACCTATGGGACCGGGCGACACCTTGGTGGTTCGGCAGGGGGACGTTGCATTGCACAATGAGCAGACCAGCGTACGGCAGCGCGGCAGAGAGCACATAAGCAATTTACCTAGGTTCGAGCCACCGTGAGGCATAAGACGCTACTCTTGCTTTGGTGGATTGATGGTGTAGTGAATGTGATGATGTGTAGTACATTTGCCCGGCAGGGTTTGCCTCGGGGCCGCAGCGACTACGCACGTATGGTGGCTTGGGTTCATCAACTTTCCAACCTTCTAACCCTTCCTACGGGTGCCATGGGCCTCCTTTTATAGATTCAAGGGTCACCACAATGGCAAACTAGTCATTATCCACTGATATGATTGTGAACAGTGCTATCATACCTAACCCTGCGGGCTGACAGGGTGCATTAAATGCGCTACCTGGTGTCACATCACTAGTCGCCCGACAAGGCTTGCAGGGCTATCTTGCCAGCTCCGCACTTGTCTCCTTGACATGTGGTAGGACGGGTGTCATCTGTAGGCTTCTTCTGTAGGAAATGGCTGCCATGTGGTGAGCGGCTACCACTTAATCATCTTGCGGCTTGACACCGCACTGATTGACGACGTGGGTCACCCTTGAGTAGTTGGTGGGGTGGTTCTGCCCCCGCGAACCCCGATAGACCTTGCCAGGGTGCCTTGATTGTCGGCTCCTTGCGGTGGCCTTGCCCCTTGCCGGGCTCACCTGCCTGGCAAGGGAGGCCCTTCTCTTATGGATATCTTGCTCTTTTGGCTCGATCTTGGTCTCTCTGGACTGCGTGTTGGTTCCTCAAATCTCTTGGTCCTTCAATCTCTGACTTGGGTTGGTGCTTCAATCTTGATATCATGCCTGTGCACAGTCTGGGCCACAGACCTAGGGTTTGTTGCACCGATAATAGGATACCCTAAGGAAACAATTGGGTACACCTTCTACCACAGATCCGAAGCAAAGATCTTTCTTGCCAAGATTGGATCTTTCGGCGGGATGAACCCCGGGCGGGCAACAGAACCCATATCCTTTTCAAAAACAATGGGGTCTCTCTTGGTCTCTCTGGACTGCG